>NW_026622997.1:14060000-14235000 GCF_023065955.2 Ursus arctos | reverse complement strand
TGAGTGTGGAGGTCCACGCAGGGCTGGATCGCACGACGCTGAGATGAGGACCTGAGCTGAAATCAAGAGTTGGTCGCTTAACTGACTGAGCCACCCAGGCACCCCTAACATCATTTCTATGATACAAAAAAAGAGTTTGATTACAAAGGGTATTCCTGGAGATAGGCCGAGTGAATTCTTCTATGTACTAGGAATTAGTAACTTCTCCATGCTTTTAAAGAAGGTTTATTCCAAGTGTCAAGTACCTTGATGTTGGCTTTGTATGTCTGAGTTTCTGTAAGGAGAGTATAATTGCTTAGATAAATGTATGTTGATTTAGCATTCTGACATATCCCTAAAACTAGAATTTATGTTTCTGTGTTGGTGTTTCTTAACCTTGGCTATCTATCAGAATTATCTGGGGAGCCAGGATGCTTTGGAAGTTATAATCTCGGGGATGAATCTTGGGCAGGTCTATATTCCAAATCTTCTATAAGGCATTTCGATGGACAGCTGGGGTTGAGAGCTACTACTATGGGCTTATTCCCTTCTCTTGGAGATGAAAATGGGCATGGAAGGTAGTAATTGTCATGAGTGATACTTAGTTGGCCTGATTCTGGAAAATGGAGAGAGTGAACATTTTATAACTCAAAAGTAGAGCAGAGTGGAAGGAACAAAAAGAAGAAGGTTTAGATGGAAAATCCAGAAATGATTTAGTATCATCCTGACAAAACCAGCCAGACACATGGGCAGGCGTTATACCATCTCTCTTCTGGAACGTAGTCAACATTAAAAAAAAATTATTTGCTGCATTTCTACTCAAACCCATCCTGTTTGCCTGCCTTTGGAAGAGCCTCCAAAAAAGGTTTCATTTGCAAATGAAATGGGCAATTTTATGGTCTGTGAATGAAGAAGAATATTTGAAATATGTGAATTTAGAAACTTCTAGATATTATAGGACACAGTGTTTCTTATTAATACTTTTAAAAAAGGAAATTTATTTCATCTACCAATGTGATTACTTAGGTAAGAGTAATTAGATATTTCCCCCACAGTGCTATTAAAATGAGGACAAATCATCATCTTATCAGTAAATATCATTATATTTCCACTTTTTAGATGCTTTTAAAAAAGCATTATTAAGAATACATATGATTATTTTTGGTCACATGTCCTCTGTTCCATCTTGCTCAGAACTTCTGTTTTCTGTGTGTAGACTGCTTTTCTGATCCCAGCTCATCCCCTTTGTTCATTCCCAGCTATGCCCTGACCTGATGAGGATTAGCCTTCTGAGAAAGGGAAATTCTGAAGTATAGTACTTGAAAAGGGAAAGTGGCGGAGAGCCTACAACTGCTCAGAATTTCAAAAGACAGAGAAGTCAGCTTAGGTTCTGAACCTAACAAAGGCTGGAGGGCTGGATGGATCAAAAGGGAATATTTAATGACCTAAATATATAATACAGCAGCACTAAACAGATAGAGAATGCCTGAAGTCTAAATGGCAGTAAAATGAAATGTGGGACAGGTGTGAGAAGGAGCTATGGAAAGGCCTTGGGAGAGAAATAAGAAGGAATTGTAGAAATGGATAGAACAACAAAAACAAGAAGAAGAACAAAACAAAGTGGATAGAACAGGTCCACTGATGGTGAGTGATTTCACTGCACTTGGGAAGTTCCTTCATGGAGGTTAGTTCTAGAGTTCTTTCCATCCTTGCTTCACTTACTCAAAGTCCTAGGGGAGAGCATTGGGCTGGCCACGCTCAGGTCACTTGCTTGCCTCCTGGTTTTATCACAGCAGGACAAGGAGGTTCTGTTCGCCCTCCCTAGCTTCCGTAGTTGGAGACAGGAATCTGGGGTTACTGGACCGTCAATTCCCATTACACTGGGCATTAGGAAATTAGGATGCTGGTAGGGAGGGGAAATGGATGCAAGACAGCAACACAAATCAACCAAACAAAACTCTGATAACTGTCCCTTAACTCTGATTACAGTTCCTATGTCTTTGATGATTTACTGATCATATCTTATGGTTAATAACATCAGGACAACTTAAAAATAGGAGTGGTCTATGTGTGATTAGTTGGGTATAAAACGATTACTACAATATTTTGCTTAGGAGTTATATATATAAAATAAAAATGCATATATAATTCTCCATTTCCTCCTCCTCATTTGCCAAAAAGCATATTAATTGAACATTTTCCGTTTGTCAAGCCCTATACTACATATGGGAGATACGAAAGTGAGGGAGCAGACATGAAAGCTCTCTGTGTTCATCTAACATATTACATCTGCAAAGTCACATTGAGATTGTAATTAATTAATCCAGAATAATCTGGTACTCTCACAAAAGCATTGTTTTCTCATAGAGGAGTTTTATATCTATTTTACACATAGGATTTCTTAAATTGGGTTATTCTAGAAGTATGGATTAAAATAGGAAAAGTGTGTGTGTGTGTGTGTGTGTGTGTGTGTGTGTGTGTGTGTGTCTGAGAGAGAGAGAGAGAGAGAGAGAGAGAGAGAGACCAGGATCCCAGTTTAATTGAATCAAATATGTTCAGCCTCAGCCTGAGCGTGTGTGAGAATTTGTGGTTTAAAAGAGCCTAAAACGAATATAGCTTTTTAGTGAAAAAGCTGATATAGAAGTTTAGGCTTTCTGATAAGTCAATGATGTGGTTAATATCTTAGCAGTTGGACAGAAATCGTTTTTTGTCTTTTGTTTTGTTTTGTTTTTTGTTTATTTTTTTAAATCTAATTTCCTTTAAATGTTGGGTGAAAATTAAAAAAAATATTTTCTGGCTATCAGATTAAGGAGTTGTGCTATATCAATGAAATTCCATCTTAAATTCAAACTTCGTTAAGCCCTTTTCAGCTGTTATTTGACTGGCTCATTTGTTGCATTTCCATTTAAGAAAAAAGTAAGATGACCCCTAGGAAAGGGCTAATTCCAAGGAAAGAGACAGTCAGGCACGTAAACTTGATGTCATGCCAATTGCTCAAGGCCAGAGAGGAAGGATAATTTTGATCACAGTACAGTGTTTGCCAATCATATCGTCCCATGATCTAATCCCCAGGCATTTATTCCTGGGTTTTTGAAGGAGGGGCTTGGAATAAAAACTAAGATCTCTGTCAGTTGTTGGGGACCTCAGTGGCTCTACCTGCTACTTTGTATCATGTGGAGGAATATCATGTGGGCAAAGTGACGTATATCCCTTCGCTTGACATTGTCAGTGGGTGTGGGATGGATATGGGTGGGGGTCCAAGGTTTGATCAGAACCAGAGAAGACGTTAAGAGAGAACATGACATGGCTATAATGGATACCAGCACAAACTGGTATTGGAGGCAGCAGTGGTCGCTTGAAGTGGCCCCGGCAGCAGTTCTGGAATGGAGAGGAAGTGGTTTTCCTGTGGCTTCATGGAATGCAGTTGCCACCATTGATTTCATGATAAATACGGTTTGAAGAGCCCTTTCATTAGCATAAAAATCTTTACCTTGACAGCAGCAAAGCAGAAGGCTAAGCAGTGGAGGAAGAAAATGGTCGATGCTCCAAAGACAATGAGGGGAATTAGTTTGAGCATATATGATTTTAGGCCTTAGATTCTTCCAGAAGAAATGAGGGGTAGTTTGAAATAAAGGTAAGAGATTAATAATAGTTGTGCCTAAACTGAAAAAATCCCAGATTAGGGGATTTATAAATGTGACTCTAAGTCTAATTTCAGATTAGTGTGGCCATTAAAAAGATACTTACACACACACAAAAATAATAACAAATAAGTATATGCATTAAGTGCATAATTCAAATTGAGCAGATATATGATGAGAATTGTTTTTTCCCATAGTGCACATAACCTAGGTTATTTTATTTTATTTTATTTTATTTTATTTTAATTTTTTTTAGAGAGAGAGAGAGAGAGACAGCATCCGTGTGCATATGTGGGAGCAGGCGGGTGGGGTAGAGGGAAAGATAGAGAATCTTAAGCAACCTCCATGCTAAGAGGGAGACAACTGAGGGCTCGATCTCATGACCTTGAGATCATGACCTGCGCGGAAATCAAGAGTTGGATGCTTAACCAACTGAGCCACCCAGGCACCCCCATAACCTACATTATTTTAGAGGTGATATCGTATAAAAGTCTTTAGCTCACCTCACTTAGAGGTATTTTTCCCTTAAGATGGGAAAAAAGTGTTCTATGAAATTTATACAACATTTAAAAATATATATTTTTTGCTTTAAGACATTTCAAGTGTTATTAAGATAAAGGAAATATACAGGAAAATCATTTGCTTTTAGGTTTATTGAACTGACCTGGATTTGTGTCTGTAGATAAGATTTGGCTCCTAAGTGATTTGAATTTCTTTCATTGACTTCAAAGGCTAAAAATAAGCACTCAGGACAGCATCCTTCCTTCTGAAATAAAGAAATATTTTATAGAGATATAAGAATGATGAAATATTTGGTCAGTTTATACAAATTAACACAAACCAACTTAAGATTACTTTCCTGTACTTTTTTTTTTTTTTAAATGGAATAACAGTTTTAGAACATTGGTTTGTCCAGTTGGGGAAAGAGCATTTTAATCAGATGTTTGAGTTTCGAGAATTTCAATAGAATAAGAAAAGTTTAATTTATTGTCTTCTCAGAAGGAAAAGCCTATTTCCAGTTAATCAGACAGATTCGCTCAGGAAATCCGCAGAATGTCTACTTGTGTTGCCTTTTCCTACTTGTTAATGCTAAAACTGAAACCATGGGTAACATTTTACCAGCCGTTAAGCACAATTATTTTCTGTGTTCTCGTCAAGTCGATGTTAGCAAAACCCCCAATGGATGACTTTGTAAAATAGTATTTTATAAAATCTGTCATACATAGCTGGTTGGAATAGTAATTTTTTAAGAATGATTTGAACATTGGAAGATATTGCCTCGTTACTCCAGTTCACTGATTGAAACCCCTGGATTTATTTATATGCCGGTGAACTTTCTATAGCTTTAAAATAAAAATGTGAGCACAGGAATCTATACGATGGTGAAAAGTATGGTTAAGAATCTTAGAATCATAGAAACGTTAGACTGGATATCACATAGCTGATACTACAGAAGTCTGTTTATTTTCCTACTGTAAACAGCTACATAGTAAAAACTGAGAGAACAATGTTTTGTGATACATTAGTGATGCAGTGTGTTACTGGATTGTTTACGCACATCCTCTGAAGTACCTGGTGAAATTTTATTTTTTAATTTTTAAAAAAGATTTATTTATTTATTTTGAGTGAGAGAGAGAGAGAGAGAAAGTGAGCCGGGTTGGGGGGGGGCAGAGACAGAGAGAGAATCTCAAGCAGCCTCCACACTGAACGTGGAGCCCGACACCTGGCTCGATCTCACTACTCTGAGATCAAAACCTGAGCCAAAATCAAGAGTCAGACGCTTAAATGACTGAGCCACCCAGGTGCCCCTGATGAAATTTTGAAAGATGTACTTTTCTATCAGAATAAGAAGTTACACTATATCAATGAAATTTCATATAAATTTCAAGCTTTGCAAGTCTTCATGTTGACCAGAGTTCAATAGTTGCATTTCCATTTTAAGAACAATTTCATTTTTTCATGACCTTCGTATTTTATGCTTTTAGTATTATCTCCAAATAATTCCATTTAGAGTTTCCTTCAGATCACTTTTGTTTTCTATTAAAGAGAATTGAACAGAAAATATGACTTTCCTTAGTCTTCATCAGATTAATTGACCAAAAACCTTATTAAAAAAAACCCAGGGGAAGTCTTGAACCCTTTTGCTTTATGAGATAAAGTTTAGATGTCTATAAATTACCAGATTTTTTTAGAGCAAGGATTTTTCATTAAGATTATTTAAATGAAATCTAACAATCCATGATATTGATTCCTTCCATATTGAAGTGTGCTGTAGTATGATGAAAACATTACTACCTGAATGAAGCCTTAAATACAGTGCATATGTACAAGTAATCTTAGATCCAGGAGGAAGATGTATTGTTAAATGGACGAAGGCACAATCAAAAAGATTAGAGGGTGACTGATGTCTAATTTTAGGTACATCCTAATTTGACAGGCAATATTACACAGGACATACATCGATTGATTTCCATGTCGAGTAATATTGCCAGGCTTCAAATTACTTTGATATTTTTGGAAGGACTTTTAAACATGTGTAAAAAAAAATAACATATTTATACTTAACCTTTGAATTATCACCATTACTTAAGTAACGGAAAGATCTTCCTGTTTAGAAGTTGGCTTCTTAGGGACGTGCTTTAACTCTGAGGATTTGAGGTGCAGGGGAGCCCATGATACCTCAATGCCTTGGGGTGCCGGGGATAAAGCGTTCGGCAGTTATGCACTCAACAACACTCCAGTGGTTTGAAAGTTAAGATGCCTCGTAATTTACCACGAGGGAGGGCCTTAGGGGAAGAAAGAATATGGCTCAATTAATTAGTACTTGTTAGCAAACTTCAACTGTTACCCTATTTAGATTTTCAAATCACTGATATCTCAAATACCCACAAGATTTGGAAAGGAAGTGAGAATAAGCAGTTGAGAAAGCTAATTTGTCCAGCAGGGCACCAGCTCTGGAATATAGCGTTTGCAGGCAAGCAATTGTCACAGGTTAGCCTTTCCCTAAAGAAGAAAAAGGAAATGGTGTCCGTTTACTGTTTTTAGCCCTGTTGTTAAAAAAAAATCCATGCCTTTTAGTTTGAATTTCTGAATAAGATGAATATTCTGGACGACCACCTATGGATTCCGATGAAAAATCCAACATAAATACATGAATTTTTGAGAGCTGTCTGGAGCATTTTTAATGGGTGTTGGTTTTCTATACTCATTATCTTCTAAGTGGCTATTATTCATATTTAGAAAAGGTAATGATTCTATTTTTTAAAGGATTTTATTTATTTATTAGAGAAAAAGAAGGCACAAGCAGGGGGGAGGGGCAGAGGGAGAAGTAGGTTTCCCGTTGAGCAGGGAGCCTGAGGCGGGGCTCAATCCCAGGACCCTGAGATCATGACCTGAGCTGAAGGCAGATGCCTAACTGACTGAACCACCTAGGGGCCCTGAAAAGTTAATGATTCTTAATGCTTATCTGGTTATTTTCAAGCAATTATGCCAATAATATCTTCTTTGTTCTGGAAGTTTTTTGGGTTAAATCTCATATTTTCATGGTAGGGAAGCATATTATCTTCAAATAATAATTATACAGAACATAATTATTTTCAATAATTTTAGCTCATCCCCCTTATTTGTGTTCTAACTGCTTTGGCCAAGATTTCTAGGAGCATGTTGAATAATAATATTGATAATGAATGTTGGAGTCATACTTTGAGTTTTCATCATTGGATTTTCTTTTTTGATGTTTATTTGGGTTTTGTTGGGTCTGTTTAGATATTTAGTATAATGAAGACTTTGGTTTAAGATAACTATTCTTTATCATAGTGAAAAGTATTCTTGTTTTTTTAGTTGCCTTTAATTTAAAATATGTTTGTAAATCAACTTTACAAAATAGTATTTGGACTGACTTAGTGCGGTAGGGCATGTTTGAGTCTGACATAATTTCCCCTTGTTACATTCTATTAAAACCCCTGCTTTCCACATTTATGTTTCATACATCTGGCCTTGTGGACATTTAAACCTGAGTTCTTCATATTGGATTTTCAAAGAGGGGAAAATTGGAAGTTTTCTCAAATTTATTCATAAAGTTCATGGAAATCAAATTTAATTATAGTTATGGAGTCTTCATGCCTTTAAGAGGAATACCTTTCAGGAGAATATTCTAGTTTGTAAAATGTTGGTGCATGGCTAGAATCATAGAGTGTAAATTGTTTGGTTAGTTATTTAGTTTACATGCAAGCCTTGTGCTGATTTAACTTACTTGACTTACAGTATATTACAGAAAACATGATGATTGGTGATAAAAGACTGAGCGGAAGCAGGTGGATTCTCAGGAAAAGGACAAGAATGGAGTCCATAAAAACCTCCCAAGGAACAGAGAGATGCATTCAGATTTTCTTCCTCTGGAGCTAACCTAGCTGATTCAAAAGGAAGTGATTGCCTCGTTGAGCCAAGACACTTGCATGATTCACACGAGCCTTCCTCTGGTGGGCAATTTCGTTCTCGCTCTTACAGCCCCCAAGGAACTGCATGGGTGCACACTGGGGGATTTCCTGACCAAAGTTCATGTACGGTGTAATTTAAGTAAAAGCCCTGATTACATTCTGTGCTGCTCGGAGTTAAGTGATAGGAAAACCTGATATGTGTGGAAGGGCCGAGGCAAGTACATGGGCTTTCCTCCCCCAGTTCGGTAAAAAGCAGCACGAGCAATGCATTAGCTGAGGCTGATTCTAAACATTGAACAGCTAACCCTAGGAGGTTGGAAACAAAAATAGAGTAACCTAGCGTATCGACAAGACCAGTGTATTGATTTATTAATGTATGTATCACATCCAGTTGCTTCAATGGACAGCCATACTTTAATGTATATATATTTGCATATGCGATTCTCAGGTTATTCATCTGAATATAACAGTTAAATATCAGCCAAATTAAAATCTGTTGTATGTACATTACTAAATGCCCTACTTTGAATTTCTCAGTGGGTCTATTAATTTTCCTGTGAGATGATTGTAGATATATCCAAAAGCATATTTTGAATGATTAGGGCACTTTCAGAAATTTATCCTATTAGTAACCTACCTTCTGGTAATAGACACCCTATTCTGAAACCATCCCACTCTGTTAAATCCTGACACTATCCAATGAAACATGAGCAAAAGAGCTAGTGTTAAGATGAAGTCGTTGCCAAATTTATAATAAGCTCCATGTGCTTTACTGTCTTAAATTCTGCTTACTGTATTTAGGTTATTGGTTTATTAGGGCAACATATACTAATAAAAAGGAGGAATTGTTTTGATATTTAAGAATAGGTTCTTACCTGTTCATAAGCTGATCTATGTTATAGCAAGAAATTGGCAAAATTGTACTAAGTTACAAATAATAAATTGTAAGTATTACAATTACTTATAAATAAATTATATATAATTATAAATTATATATATACATTATAAGTAATTATAATTACAAACATTATGGATTCACTATCTCCATAGTCTTGAGAATATGGTGATTTAATCCAAGTTGTCACTCTTAGTTTGAAACAAAGACTTATGCAAGACATGTGACCCCTGCTCCCCCTTGGGGGGCATAATCATCCTTATCTGGCTCTTAATTTTTCCCATGTCACTAATCACTATCAAAAAAAGTGTAAAGTTCACATATTCATTTTTTTAAAAGATTTTCTTTATATATTTGATAGAGAGTGAGCACAAGCGGGGGAACGGCGGGCAGAGGGAGAAGCAGGCTCCCCACTGAGCAAGGAGCCCTATGGGGAACTCGATCCCAGGACCCCGGGATCACGACCTGAGCCAAAGACAGATGCTTCACTGACTGAGCCACCCAGGCGCCCATATATTCATTTGCCTTTATTCTTCCATTCCCAGAATGTAAGCTCCATAAAAGGAAGGATTTTTGAGTATTTTATTTTACTGACATATTTACATAATAGGCACTCACTAAATATTGGTCGAATGAATAGATCTGAAACATCATACCAGCATATAGTGACACCGTACAACAACTTAATAACAATTTGAACAGAAACTTGAGTTAGGGACACCTGGGAGACTCAGTCGATTAAGCATCCGGCTCTTGATTTCGTCTCAGGTCCTGATCTCAGGGTGGTGAGATCGAGCCCCACCTCTGGCTCCGAGCTCAGCACAGAGTCTGCTTGTCCTTCTCCTTACCTCTCTGCTCCCCCTTCTCTCTCTCAGATAAATAAATACAATATTAAACAAAAAACAAAAAAACATGAGTTCAACTCAATTCCTCTAGTGAGGAAGTTTCAAAATTTACTTCAGATAGTTTCTACAGAGTCTTCCCTGAAGTCCCCAGTATGGGCTGGGGGCTCCTGCTATGTGCCCCAAAAGAACTCCATCCTTTACTGCGCTATGAAATCTTAACCATGCATGTTTCCCTTCCTTGTTCTCAGAGCTCCCTGTGCTCTGAAGGCAGGACCGTGGTGTTTTGTTGGTTTGTTTCTAAAATCCGAACACAGTGTTTAGTTCCTAGAAAGCGCTCATTAAAAAAGCAAAGGGAAGGGGGTCTTGAAGGAAGAGATAGAGGGGATGGGGAATAGAAAGGAAGAGCTGAATAAAGGGTGGGGAAAAAAAGTTGTTCATTTAATCAAGATAGAACATCAGGACAAAGGAAGAATTTGGGTATTGCCGTAGGGTTCCAAGAGAGGTTTGTAACAAATGAATACAGATACTATGAGTACCTCTGTGTGCCAGGCACGCTTCTAGCCACTGAGGGGGCTGTACTAAACAAGGAGTTAATGTCATTGTCCTTATGGAGCACTTTGAGGTTAATCAAATTTTTTTGTTTTAGTTTTTAATTATTTTTTTGTGGGGGAGACAGACAATAAACAAGTATAATATTGTATATGTAAAATAAGGCACAACATAATGTAAAATATAGTGGAAAATGTATAAATCGTAACAATAAATGAATTACATTAAATATATGAATCAAAATATATGAATTATAATGTTATATAATATATAGTAAATATACATAATAAATATATGATATATACTATATAATATAATATGATATAATATAATGTAGAATTTGGGGATGCTTAAAGGGAATCCTTGGATTGCCTCTTTGTAAAGATTCCTCATCAGCCTTTACCTGTAAAATGCTCTTTGCCATATTCCAGAATGCAAAGCACAACATAAATCACTCCAAGAGTGGCGTTTATAACTTACATGTGTGCCTCAGCCCAGCCTGAATGTGGGAGGAACGATTTGCATAGATGTTGAAACCATACGTAGACCTTCCGGGGGCCCATCTCCTAGTTGCGTGTGGAAGCACCGAGCCCCCGAGGGGAGACTTGGGGGTCTGCAGACTCTCTGCACTCAGCTGGGTGGGACCCTCCTTTCTCAACTGACAGCAGGGATGAAAAAAGGGTTTGAGAACCTACAGACCAGATAAACTTCTCCAGACTTTTGGTTAAAAACGACTGCACTCTTTCTTTCTCCAAGGTCTTGATTAACTTGGTATTATTTACGAAGTCGTTTCCGTAGACAAAGAATCTAGTCTTGTATCGGAACGGGGGTGATTGCAAGCTCTGGGTACCATGGCTGACTGCTGTGCGTACGTGATAATAAGAAATACACTGCCACTTTTGCTTTAATAGAGGAGAATTATTTTGCTAGCATATGGAAGAGTGTGCTTAGGGTACCACAGTGCTTTGTGGTAGAGGGGAAAAAAACCAAAAACAATTACATGAATGAGGTAGAATGACTGTGTTATTGCAGTACATACGACCTTGATTACATACTGCCAAGACTCATAGCAGCCCAGTAGTTGTTGACAGATAAAGTAACAAAAATGAAACTCATTTATTTTTTCTTTATTGAGACCTCAAGGAAAAGCAGATTTTCAGTTCTTGTACTTACTACGTTGATAGAACAGAGACTGACAGCAAAAATGTGCCGGTCCAGAAATATAAATTAAACCTCGGTTCATATCAAAATTCCATTTAGTCTTGGAAAAGGAGCTGCCGTTTGGATTATTTTTGATCCTAAATCAAATATGTGATGGAGGATCGCAGTATACCTGGTATTTCTTAACCCTTTCCTGTGACAATACTTGCAACCCGATTGTTGTTTGTGGTCGACGACGCTTTCTTTCTTTCTCAGTGTTTGAGGCAACTTGAATTATTGTCAGGGTGGGTTATATTTTGCTGAATGCAAATTGCTAGCAACAGACATATATATTTCAGTCTGCAGGAAGTAGGAAACTAGATTTGGAAAATTGATAACAGACCCTTTTCTCCATTACAAAGTCCTATTCGATGCTACAGTTTGATTATTGAGACAAGGAGAAAGGTAAGTGAGAAACGTAAAGTGAGGATTTTTGGATTGTTTGTTGAGATTATTGATGTGTATTGAACCAAATTTCTGACTAGATCATTTGTGCCTTCCCTTCATGTAACTTAAATTGACAGAGCAAAAAAGACCTCTTACTTTTCTTTTTCTCTGTCTCCTGCCCTCCTTCTCCCTCCCTCTCCCCTCCCTCCCTCCCTCCCTCCCTCCCTTCCTTCCTTCATTCCTTCCTTCCATCCTTCCTTCCTTCCTTCTTCCCTCCCTCCCTTCTTTCTCTTTCTTTTCACTTTATCTCTCTTACTTTATTTTCTAATGTCAACATAGAAATTTTGCTACAGGTTCTCATAATTAAGACACTACAAAATTGATGACAGAATTCTGGAAACAACAACACGGTAGACTTGGGGAATGGACCTACAAGCTGGTAAACAGAATGATCAGTGAGCCCTAAACATCGTTCTAATCCAACAATGTCCGTTTCTTGAGTATATCCCAAACATAATTTTGCTGAAGGTTTTTATTATTATTATCCTAAAGTCTACATTTGATCATTTTCTCATTAATTTTTTTAGCAACCGAAAGATAGCATGAACTTGTTTCTTGAATTACCTTTTCTGACCTTTTGCAAGATGATAATTACAAAAAAGGGAGGCCTGCAAGGACTTGTACAAAAATTAAGCTTATAAAGTAGCTAAAATGGCCCTTCTGTGCTGGTGTCGATTTCAAAATTAACATTTTGGTTCATGTGCTTCTAATAATCACTGACCCTTACTTCATGTACTTTCCACAGGAAATGAATACAGCAGAAATTACTTTGACCCACTGATGGATGAGGAAATCAACCCAAGGCAGTGTGGGATGGAGGTCAGCAGAGAGGGTGAGCTAGAATTAAGTATGTAATTTTTGTGTCAGAATATTCTTTTCCATTCATGAAAATGAGGTGACAAAGATCACACGTGCAGTTCCGTTTAGATTTTGCGGCTTACAATTTAAATGGTAAGTTTTAACCACTAACAACATGATGGGCAGTGAAGGTAATTTTTGATCAAGGACAGCCAGCTGGTCAGAGAGAAGAAGCAGGAATTTGCTTTCATTTGACGCCGCCGGAAGCGGTTTGGTGTCTTTATAAGGCCCGTGCTATGGGTATGAGGAACCTCATCACTTTACAAATGCCATCTCTGCTCTTTGAGTTTAAAATGAGCATTCTTGCACGCGCAGCAAAATTCGTCTAGTGTAAGAAGTTTCTGTGCACGGTGACTATTGGTTCCTTTGTTCAGAGGCAGGGAACCACCACAAAGGTGCGGTGATCTGATGATTTCCTCTTCTGTAACCTTGAGTCTAGTTGCAGCTGTAAAATAACCATTCTGAAGACCACGTTCCATCACTGGGCACCAGTCACTGGATCTGGACGTTTTAGGGAAAGGCTGGGGTAAATCCTCACCGATAGAGGGGCTCAAGCATGGTGCAAAAATTATTTTAAAAGATAGTTTTCATAACTACATCTCTATTTAGACAGCACAGAATCCACGGATATCATCAAAAGACGTATGTACAAGAAACAAGGCGAGAACTTTACTCTCAGGGCAGTTTTTACCAGGAACTCAAATCAAGGGGGATTGAAAACTGGAAAAATCTCAAACTTTTCTTTGCCCAGCACACTTGGGGATGAAAGATAATCCCAGTGCGTTCTGGAGAGAAGTATCAATTGGATTCTTCTTGAAGTCTGTTTTAATTCCTTGGAGATCACAATAATATAGTTGTATTTCGTGGAGTTTTTGTACCGTAAGGGCGAAAGGACTTAATAAGATGTTCAGTGATATATGAAAGAGGAATGCTCTAATCACAGATAGGCAAATGACCCAAAATATTGTGGGTCATTCTTCCCTACTAAGCAGTGATGGCCCATTGCCTGGGGTTCCCTTTGGGTCCCACGTTTCAGAGCAGGCAGCTGTCTTTGTATCCAGTTTTAAGCCCGCAATTAGTGATCATTTCTTTTTCTTTTTTTCTGGGCATTCAAACCTGTGCAGTTATTTCATTTAGGGGAATAGGCCGTGCTGACGAACACAAGATCGCCTTCCACACCCTCTCTGGCACAGAGCCGAAGACCGTGCAGGGACGTAACGGGGCCGGGATGGGCCACCTGAACAAAGGTGCAACGCCCAGCATCTTGTGTGTGTGCCCCATCTGTGTTCACCCTCGTTCAGCTTTGTTCTCATATTTGTTTATAACTTGTTCTTGTCCCTCAAATCAATACAGCTTTTATTGCATCTTTAAGATGCCACAAATAAGTCTGAAAATTCATCCGGCATCTTGCTGTTCATGTACCTGGACAACTTAGATCCTATTCGCCAGCCTGCCAGACTTGTCCTTTTTCAGAAACATAGACACCATCCCCCAATTTTCTGTCATGCTTGTTTTTAACTGTGGTGGCTTACTGAATCACAGCAGCTGAGTGTGATACCAGTTCCGTGTCATTTCCTGTAAGAATTAACTCCTCTTTCCTGAGTTACTGAGC
Organism: Ursus arctos; assembly: GCF_023065955.2. Classification (NCBI taxonomy): domain Eukaryota; kingdom Metazoa; phylum Chordata; class Mammalia; order Carnivora; family Ursidae; genus Ursus; species Ursus arctos. The sequence goes on along the minus strand of NW_026622997.1, from coordinate 14,220,538 downwards.
AAGCAACACCTGGTCTCATCCAAACTCTGGGGTTTTATTTTTCACCCAGGAAATTTCAGATTTCGACAAGAGAACTGTTCTCCTGAATGACAGTGTCGGTGGGGAAGTGAGAATTCCCAGGCCTCATCTTGTGATGGAAGCCCAGTGTCACGCCCTTGACCATGTTCTGTGCATGACTACAGACAGTGTGGACAGTAGCCAGTTCTTTGCTGTTTCCTATCACTTGTCAACTCAGAGCCTCTTCTATTTCTTTCCAAGGGGACTGAGTTCTACATTGATGTGATTGAAGTCTCTTTTCAGGGTTCCTCTGGGGCCCTTCACAGTAACAGTGTCCCTTCAGAGTGATGTCGACACTTTCTGGAATGTTGACAGTCTGATTGCTGAGAATGGTCTTCATTTTCACCGTAGATGTGGCAAAGCTGTTTATGATTTGTACCCTACTTGCTTCCAAATTGTTTGAGGCAGCTTATAATAGAAATGTAAATGCATATGGTCAGAGCAAAGTTCAAACATAGATGAAAGAGGGATTTGAGGACACCTATACAAAGAAGTAAATGTACGAGAAATCGAGGACAATATTATAACTATAATTAATCACTTACTCTTACTTTGTGTTTCCTGGAAATGAAACATAAAGGGACATAAGTTGGATAACTTTCAATGTTAAAAAGAATTTATGACTCTTTTTCAGTGTCAATAACCCACCAACACCACCACTGCTTTATTTTATTTTATTTTCATTATTTTTTAAAGATTTATTTATTTATTTATTTATTTATTTGGGAGAGAGAGAGAGAGGGCAAGTAGATGGGGAGGGGCAGAAGGAGAAGGGAAGAAAGACTCTCAGTCAGACTCCCTACTGAGCATAGAGCCCGATGTGGGGCTCCATCTCACAACCCTGAGATCAAGACCTGAGCTGAAATCAAGAATCAGATGCTTAACCAACTGAGCCACCCAAGTGCCCTTACCGTTTTATTTTATTTTATTTTTAATTTTTTTAACAGTAGATCCTGGAAGGATAATATTATGTTAATTTTTTATCTAGCAAAGATTGTAAAAATAATGGGCAACTGGTTCTTGCTTCTTGGTCAATACGTTTTATTAATATGGAATATAGATCTGAGTGCCATTACGAGGCATCTACTGCATAGCTCCACACATTGTATTATTTTACAATTTGGATATGATTTGATGTAAGTAATATTAGCTTGTGGATAAGTCAGGGTTCTCCAAAGAAACAGAACCCAGAACCAATAAGTAGACTCTCTCTCTTTCTGCCTCTACATATACATAATACATGTATATTATACATGTACATAATACATATACAATATATGTATATGCAGAAAGAGAGAGAGAAAGAGGGAGATTTGTTTTAAGAAATTGGTTTATGTGATTGTGGGGACTGGCAAGTCTATCTATAGGGCAGTCTGGTAGGGTTGAGATTCAGGTAAAGTTTGATGTGAAATTCAGGCAAGCATTGATATGCAGTCTTGAGACTGAATTTGGAAGGACAGTGGACTGGAAGTGGAGGCATAATTTCTATATCACAGTGTTGAGGAGAATCACTTCTTTGGGAAACCAGCATTTTCTCTTATGCCTTCAACTGATTGGATGAGGCCCACCCACATTACCTGCAGAGTAATTTGCTTTACTTGAAGTATACTAATAAAGAATACCATCACAGCAGCATCTAGACTGATGCTTGACCAAATAACTAGGTACCCCAGCCCAGCCAAATTGACATATCAAGTTAACCATCACCTGTTGTATTTAATAACAGCTAATTATTCATAATAATATCTTATGGAGTGTTGAGGCCCATGGATTTGACATACTAAATGTGTTCTCCCTGATCACCAGACTTCAATTCTGTTTCTACTCAGTCTCAAGTGAACCCCAGCTCCTGCCTGGAATTGTTGGACCGCTTTTGTCCACATCCACTCCTCCTTTGCTTTAATCTATTGTCCACACAGCATCTTGCTTATCCCTCATTGAAGCTCTCTTATTGTTGCCTGTTGCTTTCAGGGTAAAGACCAATCTACTGTCCTTGCCCATCTCAGGTCCCCTGAGCTTGCTCACCAAGCTTTGGCCACCTTGGACTTCCTTTGTTCCTTATATGCATGGAGCTTCCTTTTGGACACTGAAACCTCACAGGTGCTGGGACAGCCTCCTTACTGGCCGTTGTACTTTCTTCCTGAAGATTCAGCTTACACGTCAATTCTCCACTTCCCTGACTAAGCAAAGTGATGTTTCCCTGTCTACCTTCTTTATCCAACTCATGGCGATGATCACTAAACTATTTATTAGTGAGGTGACCTGTGAAATGCGTGTCTCCCCTAGTAGACCATCTCCTGAGCACAAAGAGGGCAGAGATTCTGCTTACCTTGTTCACTGATGAATTTTTAAGACTTAGCACAGAGGTTGGCATAGAGATTGAGGTTGACTTGAGAAGTCTTTGTGGCGTGAATATATATATGAAGAAATGAATGGAAAGTGCTAAGCGTAATATCCCAGACATGGTGAGCCTTCTGTACACATGAGTTATTAGTACTTCCTGAGTGCTCAAGGGGTGTGTTAGGCTAGACATAGCAGCTCTGGCCAGCCAATGCAAAACTGTCCAAAGTGGTTGTCATTATCTCTATTTTTAAGATGAAGAAACAAGCTTAGAAAGATTTAGTAGTTTTCTTAAGATCACAGAGCTCTGGCAAGCACGGAGTGGAAATCAGATCCCTATCTTTGGCACTCTCTGTTCTCTTTTCCCTCAGGAGTTGCCTTTGTCCTGTTGGCTTCCCACACCGCTCCCTTTGAGGAAAACTTCTGAAGAGGAAAGGAAGCAGATTGGTTCAAATTGTTGAATTTGAGTTTGAAGGGGACATTCTCTTGCCTTCAGTTTCTGTCTTATGTAACCCATTTGACCCTCCAGGGTCCTATTGGGGCACCACTGACGGGGTTTCTTGCCAGGTCTGCCTACCGAAGGCACTAGAACCTCTACAGCAATTATTTGTATGGTATCTCTTGTTCAGGTCCCTCTCCTATGATACCCCAGAAGCTGTCTATAATTCATTACTTCATAATGAAAACAAAAACACAGGTTCAGAATGACAGAACCTAAGCTATTGAAAAATTTTGTACTTCGTACAATTACTAAGTAGTTAACCACAAACAAACAAGGAAATGGGGGTGACTGGCCTTTGCTGAGTCCCTACTATATGCCAGGCACGAAGCAAGGTGCTTTATGTGTGTTATCTTCTTAACCCTCACTTCCATCCCACTTTTGGGGCCAGGAGATCAAAGCTCAAAGACTCTAAGAAGTTGCCCCAAGATTACAGAGCTAGTAAGTGACAGAGCTGGGATTTGGACCTAGGTTTGCCTCTCTCTAAAGACGGTGTCTCTGTATTAATCCCATTTACCTTTCGTCTATCTGTTTGCTTTGACATGCAAATTGTATGTTCATTTATTCTTTTCTGTGACCCTCATTGGTCTGTCAGGATTACCTAGTCCTTGTAGTGAGGCTTTTATTACATCTGCAGAGATTTCCCTGTCTATGAATCTGCCATTGCTCGTTGTTAACTTCCAAATAAGAGTCTTTCATGAGCCATATATCAACTTTATAAGTTTAGTAGCTGTTCTCACTAAGAATTATCAAGTTCCAGACAATGGTGGAATATAAGTTCATGCTTCCCTAATGCACAACCTGCAAAATGTCTTCCAGGGATGGCTCCTCTCCCTTTCCCCCAAATGTTGGGGTGGTAGGAAGTTTGCGCGGGCTCTTGGCAGGAAAAGAACATTTGCAGGTCAACTGATACGTGAGAAAGTCATCTTCAGGGTTCAGTGAGCAGAAGCTGACTTCAAAGACCATTTTATGTTAGTTACACTTTCAGACATTCTATCTGGCTCCAGCAGCCTAGGCTTTCCTGAATAGTCATCCCAAGTCCATGAGCACAAGCTACAGTGAATTTCTTTCCAACACTGATGTTCAAAAAAATCATAGGGATAGACGGAAAGGGGAAACCTAGAATTTTCAGGAACTTCTCACTTGGACAGTGAAGACCCCTCAAGGCTCTTCCAGAACACTTGCTGTTGGATGTGCTGTTCAGATGTGAGATGCAGAATAAGCTACCATCCTGGAGTTGGCTCACCCGTGGAGTGCAAAGTGAGAAGTTGTAGAAACACGTGGGCTTTATTAAAACGACCTCTGTGAGAGTGCAACCACGGTCGAGCTAGTTCACTTGCCCCTGGAGGAGGGGAACATGTCTGATTATGTATGTATATTCTAATTCTGAGACTGGGGTCGTCATCCAGATTGGCATCATTTCTATTTGGTTCTATCCAGGGGCAGATCTACCTAGATGACTCTTTAAACCCTTTTCCAGAACATGTTTTTTTTGGTCATGTGTTTTTTGTTTATTTGTTCCCTCGGGTGTTTGGTTTCCGTTTTTTAACGACATAACCTTGTTACTTTAAATTGACAAAAGAACTAAGTAGCGCTTGTATACTCTATTATATTGCAATAGCATATATCAAAGAATTTAAGTCCACCTAATGCCACCTGAGTTTGTTGTTTCTTACACATATGCAATAAAAAATAGGATATGCAGAGAGTAGGTAGTGGAAAACACTCATTCATTTTGCTTATATATTCTGTTGTATGATTTAACAAACCATAATGACTTGTTCTGAAATGATTTTTGTGTGGTCCATGTCATAATCCATTGAATATTAGATCTTTTTATTGGAGAAGTATCCCATTATGAATACCTTGCAATATACATTTAAAAGTCATTGTCCCAGTTATCATTGACTTATAAAAGGTGTTTTTTTTACATTTCAGAGCAAGGCAGCATATTGAATAGAATTTGTGTCTATGACCTATAAAATAACTAAAGAGCGATGATGATTAATATTTTTTTGTAATTCAATTTCATGTTTATAAATTAACTGATGAGAAGGTTATCGTAAATATGTTCTTTTAACACCCCTACCAGCTGATAATAGAATTCTCTATGATCGATTAATGAGGCTATTTGACAAGAGTGGACAAGGAGAAGCCCAAGGTAAGAGAATCATTATTTTCAATCATTTGTATTAACATTAGTTGTAAATTCATTAAGATGTTTTCTTGCAAATGCTGATCTGTGTTTTCTAAACATAACCACTCACTGACGACCTATGTGTGCTTTTGATGGTTGCAAATACTGAAGTAGAGCTAAAGTTGGGGGGAAAGGTAACTATGGCCCAGTTTTCTAGAATTACATAGAATTTATAACCCTAGATAGCGAAAATGATTTACTTGCTATTGCAGGATGTTACAACGAGATATGACATATTTGGGTTCTCTAATATGGTGGCATATGCCACTCTTTTAAAAGAATATGTTTTAGCTTTTAGATAAATGCTTTGGGTGATAGAAGACAAGCAGTATATTGTTTTCAGCCTTCGCATGGAAATTCATACTTGTGAATGTTAGGCTCTTTAAGTAATTCTCATGTGTATTAATCTAGGAACTTAAAGGTAATCCCTTAAAAACTGAAATCTAAATTCTTAGGTTAACACATATCAATTCATGCCAGAACCACACTGGGGATTTTACCAAAGCATTAAGTGTAAATTGTTGTAGTCACGTGTATTTAAATTCATGAGGAATCATTCTATTAAGCTTTTTTTTTCCCCTCAGTGTATGCTTAGTTCTTCTCAAATGATCATTGTCTCTTCCTTATTTAAATAATTCTTTAAAATTCTTGAGGAGACGGGGCTCATGGTTGAGTCCTCCATATTTTTACTCATTTTTCTATTGAATTTATGCTTAGTTTTCACCATTTGGTAACTGCGTCACCCCAATTCTTAGCCTTTCTTTGCCATTTCTGCCAAATGGATGTATTATCCCTTCCACAATGCAGTAGTTATGGGGATTAAATTATTCATTAATACATGGACAGACATCATAAGCACACACAGAAAATAAGATAATTGACAATGATGAAAAAAATAATTACCGGCTAAACATTTGCTGAGTGCTGGCACTGTCCTAGGCACTGTTCAATTCTAAATAGGGTAAGTATTAACTTACTCAAACCTTCTAACAATCCTGAAGGTTAGGCTGCCTTTTTTTTTTTTTTTTACAGATTTTATTTATTTATTTGACAGAGAGAGAGAGACAGCCAGTGAGAGAGGGAACACAGCAGGGGAGCGGGAGAGGAAGAAGCAGGCTCCCAGCGGAGGAGCCTGATGTGGGGCTGGATCCCGTAACGCCGGGATCACGCCCTGAGCCGAAGGCAGACGCTCAACCGTTGTGCCACCCAGGCGCCCCTAGGCTGCCTTTTTAATCCCCATTTACAGAATTGCATCCCCTAAAAATGTTATTCCTGCCTAGATACATCTCCGTTAGCTTTTTTTTACTTTCAGTTTGTGTAACTTTTTATTTCTTTTTGTCTTTATAAACCAAGCAGATTCATTTTCAGGCCAGCTTGATCCCTCATTTTGAGGGATCCTCACTGGAATGAAGAATTAGGCAGGATTCCCCAGAGAAGCAGAATCCAATAGAGCCAGTAGAAATCGAGAGAGATTTATGGGGGCTGGCAAGTCTGAAGTCCTTAGGACATACTGGTAGGGTGGAGATTCAGGTAAGAGTTGATATAAAATTCAGGCAGGAGTTGAAGTCTTGAGTCACAATTCCGCAGGGCAGAGGCTGGAGATTCAAGTAAGAGATAATGTTGCAGTCTTGAGACTCAGTTTCTTCTTTTTGGGGAAACTCGAATCTTTACTCTTAAGGCTTTCAAATGACTGGATGAGACCCACTCATGTCACAAAGGGGGGTCTGCTGTGTTCAAAGTCTGATGTACATGTTAATCACATTTAAAAATTACCTTTAATGGCAGCATCTAGACTGGTGTTTGAACAAATAACTGGGCACCACAGCCTAGCCATGCAGACACAGAAAATGAAGCACCGAAAATCACTATGTTTAAATTAGTGAGATCTCTATATTTTTAGTCTAACATGTAAGTCAGCAAGTATATATTGAATATCTTTTGTGTTTGTGTGCTAGGCATTGAGCGATGCACTTTTATACCTGTTATGTCCTTTCCATTCTGACAAGTCTTTGCAGCTTGGATCCTGGAAACGACCCAGGTACACATTTACAGGTGGCACCTGATAGGTTTTCGAAATCATTTGTGAGCTTTCAAAAGTCTTATGGAATTTACAGAATGGTCAGTACTATATAGTCAGACATATTGCACAGGAGGATACAATTGAGACTTAGAAAGTTTAAAAACTTGTGCAAGGTCATACGGTAAACCAGTGGACAAAGAAGGAAGGCCAGCAATCTGCTGGACACTGAAGCCCGGTTCTCTTTCCCAGTACCCCACCTCATGTCTTGCTGGACATCAACCTCTCTTCCTTTGGTTCAAAGTGTCTAGGTTTTTGTTAAACTTCTGACTTTGGAGACATGGAAAATTCCATATTTTATCTTCCAGCATTTTTTTCCCCAAGCCTGGAAGAGAGAGGATTATTGTATATTTACGGTGTACATCTAGCTAGATGAATAGATGCATCCTGTAGATGCTACTGTTTTCAGAAGATAGAGAGAGAAGGAAAGTACACACACCATTTATATAAATGCAGGCATTGCTATGCAAATAAACAAGGCAGCCCAAATAAACTTCCTTTGTGTTTGCAAAGCTCAGGAACTGTTCTCAGGGATCCTAACTTGGAAAATGAACCCAAGGGCTCTGGCTTCTCCCAAGTTGATTTCAGCAAAACAGTGAGCAAGTGATAAGACATTGAGGTAAACAACATGAAATATTAACACACAGCAAAGCAGAGTATCTACACTTCGGGAGGTATTTGGTAAGTGGGAAAAAGGCTTTCATGGAGAGCTTGTACTTGACTCACTTTGGGAACATGACAGGAAGAACAAGAGTTGTTGGCGTTGGACTTGTTTTTTAATCTTAAAACTTGTTCTGGGCTTTAGCAATTTCCCAGTACATTAAACAGAAGATAACTTGCTAAACTGTAGATTATGGAAAACGAAGCTTTACCCCCGACAAGAAAAAATGTGGTTAGAGGACTGTGTGTTAAGCCAATGTTTAAGTGACAGAGGGCAAGTCAAATTTCGTGTGATTTTCTTGGGGTAAATAGACGGGAGCTTCAAGGAGATTTTGGATTCTGAAGAGCCAGTGAGTTCCAGAAAGAGACCCGAACCCCGCAAAGAGGACAGCCAAGCCACCTCTTCCTACAGTGAGGCGTCTGAAGGACAGGTGCAGAGAAGTGTAATGCTGCTCGGAAGTTCTTCCTTGGAACAGGTCAGCATTGCTTACATATCCAAAAATGTAAGATAATCCCTCTTTTTAAAATAGCAAGCTGAAATGTCAGTCCTACACATTGTCCACTGATTTTACTCAAAAACATACCCCTGTCTAGAACACACGATTCATGACTTGCCCAAAACTTTTCCCTTATTTTTCATATACCTTTTAGCAAGCAGAACTCATGCTATTTATCAGTATCAATTCCAGCCCTCACACAATTTAGTTTTACTTCATCCGGTTTTATTTCATTTACCCCAGCCAGAAAGGTAGGCTGATTCAGGATAAAGAGGAAAAATATCGCCAGAGGAATGGTACTTCCTTCAGCCCATTGTTAGGAGGAGGAGATGAGCCATTTACGAAGAATCCAGCACAAAGGAGGCACGCAGAGAGAAAAAATGGTAGTCCCCTTCCCAGGCCAACACTTTCCACTTTCTCACCTTCACAGCGTCAGGAATTTCCCTGAACATCTGTGCGGGGAAATACTTCAGATGTGGTGTTGGAGCTCATGGCTTTCACCTTTGGTTCTGATATTTATATGAATTTAAATCTCTGTGTAAAGTAGGATGAAGTAATTTAAGCCTTTTATGGTTGTGGTGAGGATTAATAAAATGTGTCCAAGTGCCTGGCAGTTAATGTTTCTCTTTTCTTATGACCCATGTTACATATTTGTTGAGACTGTTACCTATGCTTACTTTTTTTTAAAAGATCTTATTTATTTATTTTGAGAAAGGGAGAGAGAGAGAATGAGAGGGAGAGAGAGAGAAAGAAAGAGGGAGTGAGAGAGAGAGAAAGAGAGAGAGAGGGAGTGAGGGGAAGGGCAGAGTGAGAGGGAGAGGGTGAGAGAGAATCTCAAGCAGTCTCAGCACTAAGCGTGGAGCCAGATGCAGGGCTCGATCCCACAACAATGAGATCCCTGAGCAGAAATCAAGAGTCGACTGCTTAACTGACAGAGCCACCCAGTCACCCCACCTATGTTTACTTTTATTGCTATTGCGAGGATGAACTCATACTTATGAAAGTCAAGGTGTTTATTTCTATTTTTTTAAAGATTATTTATTTATTTGTCAGAGAGAGAGAAAAAGCACAAGTGGGGGGAGGGGCACAGAGAGAAGCAGACTCACCGCTGAGCAGGGAGCCCAACCTGGGGCTCGATCCCAGGACCCTGGGATCATGACCTGAGCCAAAGGCAGATGCTTAACCGACTGAGCCACCCAGGTGTCCCAAAATCAAGGTGTTTAAATGGAGATAGGAGAAGATCTCAGTAGGGGTGAGAGCTGTTGGGTGACTCTGTTCTCAAACTATTTGTCTATACCTATTAATTTATATGGGGACTGGGTGGATGGCTTTTCATCTCAACATTACGTGGCCTGTAGTGTGGAGGTGGGGGTGATGAAAGAAACGGGACTGCAAAAAAAGAATGAAAAGGACCTTTACTAAAATGTCATGGGACTGGGCTGGGAATTGTCTGGTACAGAGATCACTGTGGGAAAACTCAACAGACAGAGATCCTGACAGTTGATGTGTATCCTGTAGAAAATAAATAAATAAATAAATAAATAAGACTGAGTACTACAAAACCAAAAGAGCGGCAGTGGCTTGCAGGGGGCATGCAACAGAGAGTCAATTGAGTCTTGGAGTCAATGAAGAGGTCCCGTTTCAAGGGTCATGCAAATGATGATCTATTACTTTAATTGTTATTGCTTGGCAATTTAGTTATCTGAGTATATAAAACTCTTTAGAAATATTTGCACTACTTTATATATCTTGTAGACATTAGAAAGCTTGTAGGAAAGACATGAAATGACTTGGGTCTGAGAATTATCCAGTAAGAAATAAAACTAAACAATTAAGTGCATAACATTAACAAATTTAATCACAGAAGAAATCCAGGGAAACAATAATGTATTGTTTTTTGAATAAGTATTGAATTAAAAATAAAATAATTTTATTTTTCAGCTACCAAAGAGAAGTGTTTTCCTGGACATATCCTAATATTTACTCTATATGATGTACTTGCCCTTAATTGGTTGCAGATAACTAGGTTTTCCTCTGAATTTTAATAATAATTCATATGTTTAGTTTATTCAATTAGGAAGCCATGCTTTCAAGAGGTTTTAAGAAATTTATGTGTAATATACTACGATAAGGAAAATTATTTTAAGTGTTTGTCTTGATTTTATTTTATTTCTTTATTTTTAATTTTTTAAGAAGTATTTTATTTATTTACTTGACAGAGAGAGAGAGAGAGAGAAAGCACAGGCAAGGGGAGCAGGAAGGGGAGAGGGAGAAGCAAGCTCCCAGCAGAGCAGAGAGCCCGATTTGGGGCTCAATCCTAGGACCCTGAGAGCATGACTTGAGCCCAAGACAGATGCTTAACCAACTGAGCCTCCCATGCACCCCAAGTTTTTGTTTTGATTTTAAAAATGAAATACAGCATTTAGGATTGTGGTGGAATAACGTATTACCTTGAACCAAGTGTCCTCCAGGGAGACATTCTGAAAAGCTTATCAGTGTGGACTGGCAGCTAACCCTACTTTTCTAAATTCTTCCTAACTGCCTGGCATTTGGCAACGGGCACTTTTGTTTTTTTGTTTTTTGTTTTTTTTTTAAAGATTTTATTTATTTATTCGACAGAGATCGAGACAGCCAGCGAGAGAGGGAACACAAGCAGGGGGAGTGGGGGAGGAAGAAGCAGGCTCATAGCAGAGGAGCCTGATGTGGGGCTCGATCCCATAATGCTGGGATCACGCCCTGAGCCGAAGGCAGATGCTTAACCGCTGTGCCACCCAGGCGCCCCGGCAATGGGCACTTTTGAATCAAATCATCACGTGAGTGAAGGTCAAGTCTGAACCCTCACTCTTGAATATCAGAGAAAATGTAGATGTGTAAAATCCAGAATAAAATCTCCATAAATAAAAGATGGCTGTCATAAAACACTTGAACAGATTAACCAGTATATTTTCTACTCTGCGCTTAGCACATAAACTTTTTGAGATACAATGGATTTTAAAAAATCACTAAGTAGATCTGTATGAGCTAAACTTCTATTTTATTACTTCACCAATACAGTAACTTATCTATCACTCCTTAAATATTACATTAAGCATAAATACAAATTAAGATATAATGAATAAAATTATAAAGATAAACAGAACAAGAGTGCGAACATTATTTCATAGTGAAAAAACAACCACCACCGTAATGTCTTTCCACATGTTAATTCAAGGGAAACCGTAAGGACACTGCCATGGTCTGTAGTTTGTAAGCATCTGCCACATTTAGTGCCTTTTCTGAAGCAGGTAGGGAAAATGCCCTCTTGTGACAAGTGGGAGAGATGGTTCTACAGAGCAGAAATACAATTTTACAAATTAAAAACCTGATGGAATCCTTTTCAGTTTTAATACGTGGTTAAATCTATATAAGAAAAATTTACTGTCCAACTTATGGCACTCTGATTTTTCCTTACTTAGCCTCCATTTCATGTATTTATTTTTCAACTGCTCAGTAGTTACCTGGCGTATGTTCTGAACATCCCAGAATGTTCAGGAAACAAAAGGTTTCAGATGGAGGCATTCTTGCCAAAGCAGATTGGCATTGAAGGAGCAGCAGGTTACCCTCTAGAATGAATAAACACATTTCAGTGATGTTATCTTTGCTCTGAAAATCTTTATCTAATGCAGCCACAATCAATTGTTTATTTACTTACTGTCAGTTCACATTTTATCAGCACCTCTAAGAGAAAAGAGATTTACAAAACAAAAAATATTATTAGTTGTTACTTTTTTCATTGAGTTTTATTTTACATCTTATCTTTTTTTGCTGTGATTCACAAGATTTTTTAAAAAAGATTTTATTTATTTATTTGACAGAGAGAGACAGCCAGCGAGAGAGAGAACACAAGCAGGGGGAGTGGGAGAGGAAGAAGCAGGCTCCCAACATGCAGGCAGCCCAATGTGGGGCTCGATCCCAGAACCCTGGTCACACCCTGAGCCAAAGGAATACGCTTAACAACTGAGCCACCCAGGAGCCCCTAGATTTTTAGTTCCTATTAAAATATATCTAAACTCCTGTGTTTCAAATTGTAGTACAGTGGTTCCTGACATGTCTAGCCATTCCCCTTTATCTTTTATCAATATGTAGCCCACCACAACCAACGATCAAGCTTGCTCAAAGTTCAAGGCAGTGGCTGTCAGTTAGCATTTTGACCAGATATCCTCTCATCTTAGTAAGACAAATCGACATTTCTGAGACACAGAAGTTGATGAAAGGGTTTCTTGTTTGTTGTTTGAGAGCAAAGCATGCTACTTTTTATATAACTTTTTTTTTTTTGCAATTTCATCATGTTGAGAATGCCACACAAAACATGATTTTATTTCATATGTTTGTAAAACAAAACAGCATCAGTTTGACAAATTACTTAATAATTCTACTCTCTTCTTTGCCCAACACTTCCCATTCTCTTATAAAGTTGCTTATACAACCAAATTTCCTTCAGAAACTCAGCCCTCTGTTATATATCAGCAAATGAAAATTTGTGCTGAATAAGACAGAAATGAGAATGCTACACTATGTTCAAGAGAAAGAAACCCCCATATATGATGTTTAATACTTAACAGTAGTACTTAAGTAAATAAGTCAAGATACTTATGCTTTATTCCATAAGCTTCTTTACATCAAAGTCCTTTTTTTTAAAAAAAAATCTTCAACACCATGTACAAAGCCTGGCAGAAAACATAAAGTATATCTCATTTTTGAATGAATGAATGAATGAATGAATGAATAAATAAGTGAATGCTGTAGATAACTGATAGGGCAAAATTATCACGGATATCATTAGCATATTAATGTTCTCCAATATAAAAGTTCCCTAATACAGTCGAATGTCACTATGTAGAGTGTTAGGATTTGGTACTTTCATATGTATCATCTCAATTATATTTAAAAATATTTATGTCATAGAATAGAGAAAAAGGCTCTTTTATTTCTTACAGATTTATTGAGGTATAATTGAAAAATAAAATTGTAATATATTTAAAGTGCAAAATATGATGATTTGGTATACTTTTTTTGCTTGTTTGTTTGTTTTCGTGAGAATACTTAAGATCTGCTGTCTTAGCAAATTTCAAGCATACAATCGAGTATTATTAACTATAGTCCCGATGCTATACTTAGATCTTTAGAACTTACTCAACTTATAACTGAAAGTTTGTACCTTTGATAAACATCTCCCCATTTCTCATGTTCCCCACCCCTGGCAACTACCATTCTACTCTGTTTCTATGAATTTGACTTTTTTTTTTTTTTTTTTAGATTCTACATATAAGAGATACCATAAAGTATTTGTCTTTTTCTGTCTAGCTTATTTCACTTATCATAAAAATCTCAACAAATTAGGTATAAAGAAATGTACATCAACATGATAAAGGCCATCTACGACAAGCTTGCAGCTAACATCATAGTCAATGGTGAAAAGGTGAAAGCTTGTCCTCACAGATCAGGAATAAGACAAGAATGTCCACTTTTGCCACTTCTATTCAATTTAGTACTGGAAGTCCTAGCCAGAGCAATTAGATAAGAAAAAGAAATGGCATCCAAATCAGAAAAAGGCTCTTAAATAATACAGTAGTGAACATTTGTTGTATACCTACTGATTTTATTTTAAATACTTTGCATAATTTAACCTCACAACTGCCTTAAGAACAAATTATTATTTTCATTTTATAAAAGAGCAACATGAGGCACAGAGAGGCTAATTGAAGGTTTGTGGCTAAGTTGCTGAGCCTGAAGTCAAACAGATGGTCGTAACCATTAGATTCTATTGCTAGTGGCAGTTCATAGTATTCAAAGAAGATGGCTTTTTAACGTAAAATTTTCTGTCATTTATCTGGTATTTTGGAGGAAGTGACATTCTTGACCAATTAAGTGCTTTTGACATCCTTTAAATTATTCTATAGGGAATGTGGACCGATATATTTTATGAAGTGAGTGATAACACTATTTCATCTTGTATTTGATAAAACCAAAAACCCCCCCAAAACGCCCAAAACAAAAACAAAGTTGAGACATGTTTATGGTAGCTTAAAGAGTCCATGACATTCCTTGCAGTTAAGCTGGTAAAATAATATCCAAGAAAGAATGAATTGCAAAATAATAATTCTGTTATTTTTGAAAATACAGAGCATTAAAAAGAATTGGCTAGCATTTTACACTACCTCCTATTGAATTCATACCTTATATACCTTCTTTCACTTTTAAAAAGGACTGTCATTCCCCAAATACATACCACATTAAAAATAAAATTCTTTTTTTTAAAGATTTTATTTATTTATTCGACAGAGAGAGACAGCCAGCGAGAGAGGGAACACAAGCAGGGGGAGTGGGAGAGGAAGAAGCAGGCTCATAGCGGAAGAGCCTGATGTGGAGCTCGATCCCGTAACGCTGGGATCACACCCTGAGCCAAAGGCAGACGCTTAACTGCTGTGCCACCCAGGCGCCCCTAAAAATAAAATTCTTCTCCACAATCTGTAGTTAGTCACATTCCACTACTATTTTTTTTTTTTTTTAGGAAGCTCACTGTGTTCTTCTCTTGTCACATCTTAGCTCTTATTCTCTGAGTAAGTGACATATCACTATCATGCTCCGGTCACCTTGAAGTTGGGAGCTTTGTCCTGTTTGTGCATCTTTCTACCCGACCCCCATCCTGGAGTTCAATATTTGCTAATTAGATATTTGTTGAATGGGCATTTGATACACAGTATATTGAATAAAGGAATACTTGCAAAATATCTGAACCATTCACCTCCTAACATATCTTTATAAGGTCATGAATCCAATTAGAATTTTTATATGTTAAGACAAAACAAAGTCATTACAACCTGTTGCTACTGTTCTTTGTATTGGTTAACTCTAGGTGCCATAACAAAATCCCACAGACTGGGTGGCTTAAACAACAGACATTTGTTTTCCCACTCTTCTGGAGGCTGGAAGTCTGAGATCAGAGTGCCAGTGTGGTTGGTTTCTGGAGAGATTCCTCTCCCTGGCTTGTAGGTGGTTGCCTTCCCCTGTATCTTCACATGTTGGGGAAAGAGAGAGAGAACACAAACTTTCTGGCTCTCCTTATAAGGGCAGTCATCCCGTCATGAAGGTTCTACCCTCACAACCTCATCGAAATTTAATGATCTCCCAAAGGCCCCATCTCTACTACGGTCACATTGGGGATTAAGGTTTAAACATATGAATTTTGCTGGAACACAATTCAGTCTGTAGAACTCGTCCTTAAAAAATACTAGGTTTTCATGAAAACTTTTGTGCATAGATCTTAGCTCATGAAAAATTCATTTACCCTGAGTCCTGAAGAATGTACTTGTTTCACAAATGTTTCAGCTGAAGTGCTCTGTTTATTTTAGGAGAGAGCTTTGGATAGGAGAGAGGCCTCAGGCTGAGAAAGAAGGCTGCTCAGAGACAGGTGGACTGCCAAGGCTCTGAGAAGTTGCACTCCTTCTTGCCTATCAGAGACCTAAAGTGCTTCTAAATATTGCTGGAAAAAGATTTTTGGCATGCACTTTTAGGAGGGACAAAGTAAAATAAAATTGCCTACTTTATCGTTCATATTTAGAAACTTTTCTTCAATCATTTGAAATCTGATTGGTACCATCCTGATTCTGTGCCATCTATCAATGTGGAAAGGAAGAAATCTTTTCAAACGTGTGGAATATGTACCATCTTTGCTAGTTCAGTTGCTCGCTCTGAGGGTCTAATGTGTAAGAATATAGAATGGTACAGTTTGAGAAGAAACAGAAAACACATGTATATTCCTGGGATTGAAAATTTCCAGCAAAACCTAACTACTTGACTCTTAGCTTCTTGAAGTGAAAATTTGGATGACCTCATTTCCAAAGAAAATCGAGGAGCAAAAAAAGTGAGCGTGTGTGTGAGAGAGAGAGACAGAGAGATTTATCAGTGAAATTGCTTAAGGATTATTAAAATGAAAGGAGGTATATATAAGAAAATCATCTTAATGAGAACTTTTGATGCTGAGTCCTAGGTACCAAGTCTGTTGAAACATGAGTTCTCTGTATAATTTACACACATCCAAGAAAAACCCAGTATGTGCAATCCTCTAAACCCAGGATGTTGGGTAGGTACAAAGACTTCCAAACAGGAACTGTTAGACTTACAGGAAGCCCATTTTCAATATGTCTGCATAACACCAATTAATATTAACAAGAATAATATCTGAATATGGACAGAAACAGCCTTCTTAACTTTCACCTCTCTTTTCCCTTTAATAAGTTATTGCTGACCACAATCCTCATTAGTGGCACAATAAAAAGGGGCTACTGGTAAATAATAACAATTCTTTGTAGTTATATACAGCGCCTTTGATCAGAGCAGCTCAAAGCCTTCGTGACTCATTAATTTTTGAAATACCTCAGTGAAGTCTGAGGGTGTCAAGGATTACTACCCTCATTTTGTAAACAGAGAAACCGAGTTTTGCAAGAAACTATCCCAAGGTCATTCAATGCTTTGGTGACAGTATCAGGGCTATGATCTATAAGCCAGAGACAATTAGAACAAACAGTACTCAGAAGAAGCCAGTAGCTTCTCAGAGATTGCGGAGATACTTTCTGTAATACTCAGAAATAATACGGCTTTTAAAAGCATATTTTTCATTTAGCTTTTACTTGAATCCTTTCTTCTGTTAGTGATGGAGAGCCCTCCACAGCTACCCATTTAAATCACTTCATATTGGGGCATTTCCTTCAGCCTTCCCTGTGTTTCTATTTCTTCTTTGTGAGGAAATAGTGTATGTACGTTTTCTATGAAACCATTCACATTAATTACTAATAGAAAAAAAAGAAAACAATTACATATATAAATCTCCACATCTATATATGTTTATTCCATCAAATATTAATCTTTTTCATCCATTGATTTTGAAAAACATTAAAAGATACATTGTATTCTGGTTCATCGCAATGCTCATCTGAATGAAGGTCAAGGGTAGGGACCCTGCATTATTATTATTATTTTTCAAAAGCTGACTTCTCAGTTACAATTGGAATTGACACTCAAAAAATGGCAAATCAAATTTTCTTTAAAATTTGTCTCAAAAAACCCCTCCCTGTGTGCTTTATGGGGAGAATGAAAATTTCTCTTTTCCGTGATTATTTTTACATCGTTCCTTTGTTCTGTTATGGTTATTTAAATTTTCAAAGGCTTGGGTCTTGGGATACTTGCGGAGCGAGTGGCAGAGTCTCTAAGAACAGGCATTACCTTGTTTGTGTGCACGCGCGCGCACACACACACACACACACACACACACGAGTTTGTATTTTATGTCTTTGTCCCTATGCCCCATTTTCTAAGTATATCACAGTTTTATACGTAGTAGACCTTAGATCTTGACCATTGATTTCCTTGTTTTTTGCTGAGGCCCTCTTTTTCTCATACTATCCATTTTGTTTTTATGACATATCAATTCTCTCTCATCCTCATCTCTTGTGTTCTTCAGATAAAACTCAATAATACTGTTTATTTAAATGTGGTCTATTGACCTCTCTCAGGATACCTGAGGTGCTGATTAATTAGAATGCACATTCCTGAGAATTAACGCATACCTTCTGAAGGTCTCAAAAATCTCTGTGATAGGAGCCCTAGAGTATATAAATTTAACACAGACCTTCTAGAAGATTCATATACATATTAAATTAAAGATCTTATTCTATCTTATAATCATTGACAATACTTTTATAGCACTTACTTTGGGACAGGCATTGGTTTTACTGTACAGGAACTCATTTTATTCCTGCAGAAACCCTTGAGATGTTATGACCTGAAAAAAGGCATGTTGCTAAGAACATAAATTCCTACTCTCCATATAAATTTGTAATGTACTAGTCATACGTGAGATGTCAAGGCCTTGAAGCTATGAGGTAGAATTTCGGATTTAATTGATGGTAAGTTGCAAAATTAGTATAGAAAAATCTTGACTACCCTTCATTCAGATTGAATTGTTTTCAAAAATAATTATTGCTGGAGTGGTACATTTATTTCATTGAGATCTTCTTTTTCTGTGTAGGGTGGATTTATTCTATTTTACATTTCAGTCGCAGAAAATGATGTATTTTCTGGAAAGTTTTGGACTTTATGAACATTCTTCCATTGTCCATTTTTGTTTTTAGGTTCTTAAAATTTTCTCACAAATGAACTATCTCCAAAAAACCATTTTTTTTCCGGAGCTGTTTCTGGGATAATCAAAGAAATTGGAGTATAGACAGGATATTAGAAGATATGAAAAAATTAGCTGTTAGAGTAATCAAGACAGTGTGGACTTTGTGAAAGAAAGTAAGTGAAAGAAAGATC
The DNA here is from genome assembly GCF_023065955.2 of Ursus arctos. NCBI lineage: Eukaryota > Metazoa > Chordata > Mammalia > Carnivora > Ursidae > Ursus > Ursus arctos. The sequence continues at coordinate 14,201,861 of NW_026622997.1, read as the reverse complement.
AATGTAACATAATAAGGAAACCAGAAATAGATATAGTCCACTAATATAATATCCACTAATATAATATCCACAGATATAGTCAACTGAGTTTTGATAGAGGAAGAAAAAACGCAGTGGAGAAAAGAAAGTCTTTTCTACAAATGGTGCTGGAAAACAAAACAAACAAACAAACAAAAAAAACAAAAAACACCCCAAAACAAAATAGAACCTGGACACAAACTTTACACTTTTCATGAAGTTGACTCAAAATGGATCATAGACCTAAATGTAAAATACGAAACCATAAAATTTCTAGAAGATAACATAAGAGACAGTTTAGATGACTTTAGGAATGGTGATAATTTTTTAGATACAGCACCAAAGGCATGATCCAGGAAAGAAATAATTTATAAGCTGAACTTAATTAAAAACTTCTAGTCTGTGAAACACAGTATTAAGAAAATGAAAAGACAAGCCATAGAATGGGAGAAAATATTTCCAAAGACATTTCTGAAAAAGGACCATTAACCGTAATATATAAAGAACTCTTAAAACTCAACAATAAGGAAATGAATGACGTGATAGGTATATTAAGAAATGCTGAATGTCATATGTCACTAGGGGCATGCCAATTAAAACAACAACGAGATACCACTACCTGCCTATTAGACTGGCCAAATTCAAAGCAGTGACAACATGAAACACTGGTGAGGATGTGGAACAATGGGAACTCTCATTCTTTGCTGGTGGGAATGCAAAATGGTACAGCCACTTTGGAAAACAGTTTAGCAGTTTCTTAAAAAACTAAACATACTCTTACTGCATGACCCAACAATCCCTCTTCTTGATATTTACCCAAATGAGTTGAAAACTTGTATTTTCACAAAAACTTGCACACAGATATTTATAGCAGCTTTACTTGTAATTTCCCACTTGGAAACAACCAAGATGTCCTCCAATAGGTAAATGGATAAATAAACCGTGGTATATCCTGACAACAGGATATTATTTAGTACTAGAAAGAAATGAGCTATCAAGCCCTGAAAAGACATGGAGAAATCTTAAATGAATATTACTAAGGGAAAGGAGCCAATCCGAAGGGGCTGCATAATGATTCCAACTGTATGACATTCTGGGAAGAGTAAAATGGAGATGCAGTAATAAGATCAGGGGTTAGGTGGGAGGGAAGGATGAACAGGCAGGGCACAGAGAATTTTTAGGGCAGTGAAACTATTCTGTATGATCCTGTAATGATAGGTACATGTGACCCTACAATTTGTCAAAATCCACAGAATGTACAATGCCAAGAGTGAATCATAATGTAAACTATAGACATTGTGTGGTAACGATATGGCAATGAAGATTCACTGATTTTAACAAATAGACCACTCTGGTGTGGGATGTTGATGGGGGGAGGCTGTGAATGTCTGGGGCAAGGCGTATGTGGGAACTCTCTGTATTTTCTGCTCATTTTTACTACAAACCTTAAACTGCTGTAAAAGAAAGTCTGTTATAAAAAAAATTCAGTGCTAGTTTCGTAATGTGTCATAATGACAGGGTTACGAAGAAAATGCATCCTTTTTGGGAGATGGATACTGAAATATTTAATGGTGAAATGTTGAAATGTTTTTCATTTACTTTTAAAATGTTTCAGTTTTCTTGTGCGTGAATGTGTATACATATATATGTGTGTGTGCATAAATGTAACAAATACTGCAAAAATTAATCATTAGTAAATCTAGATAATAGGGATATGATGAATTCATTATATAATTAGTTCTACTTTTATATATTTTGATATTGTTCATAATTGAAAGTAAAAATAAACACTTTTATCCAATTACCATACATTAATTTTTAACAAGATTTATTTATTTATTTTAGAGAGAGACAGAAAGCACACAGTAGAGGGGGGAGGGGCAGATAGAGAGAAAGAGACAGAATCCCAAGCAGACCCTGTGCTGAACGCGGAGCCCAACGCAGGGCTCATCTCACAAACCCCAGATCATGACCTGAGCTGAAACCAAGAGTCAAACACTTAACAAACTGAGACACCCAGGCGCCTCCATATGTAAATTTTTTAAAATATTAGATTGGTTCATGTTGATTTATTAAATTAATGTGCCATGCACTGGGGCAGGAATTTTCATGACTTAGTTTGTTTTTTGTACAAAACCATGGGAGGCAGGTGTAATGACCCCGATGTTTCAGGTGAAGTAATTGAAGCTGAGATCTTACTTTTCTCTCCTCACTTTTTACCTTGAATTCCCAGATACCCCTTTACTCTTGACTCTTCAGAATTTCTTTCATTCTGTTCTTTGAGGTGGATACTGTAGCATTTTGTTATAGGAGGGTACACATGAATATTCTTTCTAATCTTTGTATCTGTGGATCCTTTCATTCCTCACGGCTTTCCTTTAGGGCCTTTAAAACTCAAGCCTCATGCTTGATAGAATTGACTAAAAGATACTTAAGCAGGATGCCATTCAAATTATTTTTAAGAAGCAATTTTCTACTGTTGATTTAGAGACCAAGAGATCTATTTTAGCCAGCATAATTTCTGCTTAACTAATTTAATCTGTACAAAATTACATAAATAAACCTGAAACAAGCCTTCATCTTTTTTTTTTTTTTTTGCCTTTGGATATAACAATATTTTCAAAAATGAATCAAATAGAGTAAATAGCCCCCAGGCAGAGCAAATGACTCTAAAGGTGATCTCCTACAAATTCCTTTGGTGGAAAGACTAAAAATGAAGATCAAAACGTGGCAGCCCACGGTTAAAGCCCTTCATGTGCTCTATTAAGTAACAGTTTGGAATGTGAATACATAGAAGTTCATGCCTTTTCAGAAGTTCAGAGCAGGAAGAGAATTGATGAGTCCTTTAGGCTGTCCAAACCTCTCTTGTGACGGACCATGTGACTTCCAGCAGTGCTTGATGGCCTATAATTGCATGAAGAGACCTTTATTTTTCAGTCTTTTCATTCATTAAATTTCTATTTGGTTTCAAGTCCATTATTTGTGGCAGCATAAGATTACAAATAAAATATTATAATTGTAGTTGATGGGAATTAACTTTTTATGGGTAGGAGATGTGAGTTCTGGGTCCCGAAGCTCGGACTAGCTCTGTATTACTTGGACAAAACAGTCAAGCCATCTGGACCTTGGTTTTCAAATTTACATAATTCAAGGGAATGTGATCGTTTGTAAGTTTCTCCTTGGTTCTAAAATGTTAATGACACTACCCTACGTTTGAGTACAGTGGTCATGAAAAAGATAGCAGGTAATCCCAAATTCCTGAAATATCATAATATACTTTCATTAGTATTTCTAAAATTTCGTGAGCGTGAAGGCCACCTGGGGTGCATGTAGAGATGCGGGCTTTTTGTTGGGTTTGGAGTATGATCAGGAATCCACATTTCAAGTAAGTCTAGAAGATTCTGCTGCACATGGTGCTCAGGTGGTGCTTTGAGGAACTCAGGACTATAATTCCTGCTAGGAAACGGTGCTCAAATTTTTCTGTGGAACAGTCCTAAGGGAACTGATTTTCTGGCACTGCTGATAGAGACTCAGCTCTGCCCTGATTCTTTCCCAGGGCAAGGGCCTTGTCAGTGTAGGAGGTGGAAGAGTGTGACAAATGTAAAATAATAGGAGAGCACAGTTTGAAAAGCCTTCTAGGTGATTTTCAAAGGTTGCTTTGAAAGTGGTGGGTGGTGGGAGCTTGACTCCCTCCACACTTTCCTCAGTTAAGAACACTGATTAAAATAACATGGTTACATATACAAAACACTGCATGACTTGCTTAAAATTATTTTGACTCGATGTGTATATTATATTGTGAAGCCTTCAAAGAGAAAAAGGTGAATCAAATAAGCTTTCTCAGTGGAAGAAGTATCCCTGATCCTAAAACTAATTCATTTTTCTTTACTCTGGGTCAAAGTTCTCCCCTACTCTTCAAATTCCCCATTTTCCTTCCATACCATTCTAAACCAGTGATTATTTTATTTTCATCTTCATAATCTTCTCAAGAACTAATTTTTTTTACCTTTCGGGTTTTGTCTATTATTTGTTCATTTTCTACTTCATTGATTTCTTCCCTTATCTTTATTATTCCTTATTGTATTACCCCACAGCTGTGGACCCCCCACCCCCAATTTACATCAGATATCGAGATTGATGGTTTCACATACACACACCAAGAGGGTATGAAAAGGTTTATTACTCATATTATGAGGTTTTCTGGGGAGAACAGGACAGGTGCACAAGTAGACCTAAGAATGGCTTGAGAGTGTAGGGAGAGGAGACGCCTGGCTTTTACTGTGTTTAGGTGGTGGGGCTGCTGGCATGGTTTGAACTTCCCACTGACAACAAGGGAGAGAGTAAGTACCTAGTCTTTCTTAATAGCTTGCCCACCTATGAAGTAGGGAGGGAGGAGAAAGACTGAAAAGTGTCGACAGTCAAACATCAAAAGAAGAGTGAGACTTTATTATACCACCATCTACTTACTTTGGGGTTAATTCACTTTTTAAACTTTTTTTTTAAAGGCTTAAGGTGAAAGCATACATCACTGATTTTAAACTTTAGACTTCTCTCTCACAATGTAGAATTTAAAAGCTATAAATTTTCTTTGATGTACTTTTTTGGTCCATTCCACTGATTTGGGCATACTATAGTCATATATATTTTAAAATTTATTTTATTTTACAATTTTAACATATTTTACAATTTCCCCTTTGCCCTATGGGTTCTTTAGAAGCATGCTGTTTAATTTTCAAATATTTGGGAAATTTTTCTAGATCTCTTATTGTTGTTAATTGCTAATTTAATATAGTTGTCAGCAGAGAAAATACTCTGTATTAGGCTAATCCTTTGAAATTTTTTGCAACTTCTTTTAAGACCCAGCCTATCTTATTGAACGTTCCACCTGCGCTTGGGAAGACTGTATGTTATGCTGTTCTGTGTAATGTTCTGTAAATGTCAAATAATCAAGTTGTTCAATAGCACTGCTAAAATTTTCTACATTTTTACTGATTTGTGTGTGTGTGTGTCTTCTTCTATGAGTCATTGAAAAGTATTACATTCTCCAAGTAAGATTATGGATTTGTCTATCTCTCCCTTTAGTCCTGTCAACTGTTGTTTCATATGTTTAGAAGCTTTATTATTATATGCCTACACCTTTAAGATTATCATTTTTTCCCTTTTAATCATTGTGAAATACCCCTCTTTGGCTCTGCTCATACTGTTCATCTGAAGGTATTTTGCCTGATGGTAATATAGCCAATCTGGTTATATTATATATCATACATCTGATTCTTTTATATTATATTTTATATATCTGATTCTTTGCATAGCATTTACATAGTTTACATTTTTTCATTCCTTTATTTTCAAAATTTTATGTCAAATGTGTTTCATGCTAACAACATATACTATGGTCTTGTTATTTTATTTAGTATAACAATCTCTGTCTTTGTATAAGGATATTTTAGACTATTTACATTTAATGAAATCACTAATATATATGAGTCTAAATATATCATCTTGTTATTTGATTTCTATTTATCTTGTCTGCTCTTCGCTGTTCCATTTTCTCTTTGTTGTTCTGTTTTCTCTTTGTTGTTCTGTCCTTATCTTGCTTTTTTGGAGAGGTTTTTTTTTTTTTTTTTGGTGATGGATCCATTTTATCTATTCTGTTGATGTTTTTTATCATATCTCCTTAGAGTTTTTTTTTCTTTAGTTGTTCTAGAGATTACAGAATGTATTTCTAACTTGCCACAGTCTGCCTTCAAAAATATTTCACTGTTTCACGGAATATTTAGGAACTTCATAATAGCATATTTCCAATTGTGAACCTCCCACGCTTTGTGCTCCTGGTCTTACATATTTTATTTCTATAAATGCTATAACCTCCAAAGCATTGTTATTATTATAATTTTGCTTCAAAAAGTTAATAGGCTCTTTAAGAAATGGAAAGACACATATATCTTTAAAAATAAAAATGGTAATATAAAGATCTTTTATATTTACCACCATATTATTATTTCTGGTGTCTTTTATTCTTTCCTGCAAAACTGGATTTCCATCTGGTATTTCTAGTCAGATAAGGAACTCCTTTTGATAACTCTTATGTTGCAGGGCTGCCATAAGTGAATTTTTTCCAATTTCATCTGGTTGAAAATATCTCTGTTTTGCTTTCATTTTGAAGGATATTTTTGTTGAATATAGACTTCTAGACTAAGTTTTTCTTGCAGCACTTAAAATATGCTATTCCATAGTCTTCTGGACTCCATTGTCTCATTTATGAAACTGGCTTTCATTCTTACTATTGTTTCCGTATACGAAATCCAGTTAATTGTCTTGATTTGGAAATTCACTTACTTGTTGAAATTTATTTGTAACTTCCATATCAATCACTGTGGCACTTTTGTTGTAATTCATGAACATGTAAAAAGTGGTGAAAAATTTGAGTCGCCTGATGTGCAAGTTCCCAGCTGTGGTTGGACAAGGCAATGCCCTACTTTCTTCTTTCAGCTCTCATATTTAAACAAGGGTACTTTTGGTGGTCTATTTAATGCCACATTTTTTGAATTTCTTTCCTTTTTTTTTTGGTGATTTCACTGTCTCAAATAGTCCCCACATGTAGTTAAGTCTGTCTAGTCTTCCTAAGCATAAGAAGGCTGTGATATGCCTTATGGAGAAATTATGTATTTTATATAAGCTTCATTCACATGTGGGTTGTAGCACCATTGACTGTGAGTTGAATATTAATGAATCAAAAATACAGTACATCCAGGAAAAGGAAGAGGAAATTCACCTACTCTGCATGAGGCTGCTCCGGAGAATGCTGAAGTGACTTCTACACTGGGTAATGAAGCTACAGAAAAGATAGAAAAGTGGCTAAATTTGTGGATTCAGGAGATGACAACTGATTTAAAAAGCATAATAGGCAATATTTTGCTGAGATGAAAAACCAGATTAATCTGCTGTCATGTTTCCTAGGTTCAAGGATGTGTTAAACCTACCTCCGTTAGTGCTGACCTACTTACATGTTTCAAAAGCTGATTCAATGTGAAAAATGTTCAACTTGCAGGCAGGGCAGGTGCTGTAGATCAGGAGGCTGTGGAAGAATTTTAGAAATACCAGCTAAGTTTTACATGAGGAAAGGTTATGTGGTAAAGGAGGTTTGTGTAATGAGACAGCCTTGTTTTATACGAACGTTGGCAATGACTCTATGTAACAGGTAGTGTTTCTATTGCTGAAATGTGACCAGAGGCTCACAGACACCTAACCCCATATGTTCCCTAGGAACAACGGTTCAGTATTCACTAATTCAGTGTGTGCAGTGACTTTATTGAACATAACTACCACAATCAATAAGAATCAACTATGTGTCTTTTCATCTGGGGACTTTCAAGATATTTCTCTTTATTTGGTTTTCATTGTTTACTTCTGATGATCCTTAAATTTGATTTTCTTTGTATATATACTGCATGAAGTTGGCCGGGTTTCTTGGGTCTGTGGTTTTGGTCCTTTATTAATTATGTAAAAGTCTTAGCCATTACCTCTTCAAATATTTCTTCTGCCCCATTCTTCCTCTCTTGTTTTTCTGGGACTATTTGTGTGTTAGACTGTAAGATAATATTTCACAGATCTTGGATGCTGACTTTATTTATATGATCTTTTTTTCCTCCTTGAATTTGCATTTATATTAACCTATCTTTAGTTTTATTTATTGTCCCCCTCCTCCCAATTCATTCTGCTAAGTCCACTGAAAGAGTTTTTGATCATTGATAGCTTTGTTTATTTATGTATTCATTCATTTATTTATTTTTAGAGAGGAGGGAAGGGGTAAAGGGAGAGGGAGAGAGAAAATCTTAAGCAGTCTCCATGTCAGCACAGAGCACAACATGGGGCTTGATCTCATGACCCTGAGATCATGACATGAGCCAAAATCAAGAGTCAGAAGCTTAATTGACTGAGCCACTCAGGTGCCCCTATTATTTATTTTTTAAATGTCCACTTGACCTTTTATAGTCTTCATCATCTGCTCATGAAACTTGTTCATCTTTTTTAACAGGACCCTTTAACTTATTTTTTAGCCTTATTATGCAGTTCCCCACCTGCTAATTTCAGCATCCTCTCCATCTCTGGGAGTGGTTCCACGGACTGCTTCCTGTCTTGATAATAGGTCATGCTCTCCTGCTTCTTTGCATCTTGTCTATTTTTTGTTTTTAATTGAATGCTGAAATTCTGTGAGAAAAAAAAGGGATACTAAAATAAATAACATTTCTGCCAAAAAAAGAAATGTGTCTTCCTTTGTCATGTTATGAGTGTTGGAGTTGACTCAGTCTGCAAGCCCTCAGTCAGGAGGTCTGGGTTGTGTGATTGCATTGGGTAGATTAACTCACCACGGTGCTCAAATTCTTGATGATAAAACCAGAGCCTTCCTTTAAGTGGGGCTTCTGATCTGAGTGCTAGGGTTTTTGTTTCAATTTTCCTGCCCTCATCTGCCCGTCAACAGACTCTGTGTATTTGCAACGTGGGGGAAGTGGTCTCTCTTAGCATTTCTGTCCCTCCTCTGACTACTCCATGAAGGTGCTGGAATAGTTGTTGACTTCTCTTAGTCTCCTGCTCTGCCTTCAGTATTCCGTAGCTTTTGTGTCATACGCTTTGGGCACAGCGAGTCTCTCTCTGCTCTCCTGTCCTGCTGCTAATCTTTCTTATAACTACTCGGTGAGGACCCATGGAAAAGAATTGGTGGGTGGATGTACATCTTGTTTGTTTGTTTGAAACTCCGAGGACTTCTTAAACTTCATGCTGGCCCACTCCTGGCTTGATAAAAATTAGGGAAATACTTGTGTTTTTATACCCCCATGTCTATGGCAGCTTCCACCTCATACTAGTGCTCTGTGAGGACAAAAGCAGCTATAAGACTCTTCCTCTAGAAAAAGAATAATAATTTTCTGGGTTTCATTTGATCATGTTTTTTTGTGACCTCAGCTCTCAAATGACCTTTAAAAAACCCTATTGTTTTGTAGATTATGCTACTTTGTTTTATTTTTAGGATGGGAGAGACATTCTCTTGAGGCTTTTTATGTCTTAGAGTGGAAGCAAAAGTCTCTCTTGTATCTTCAAACTCTTCCTTTGATTTTTCTCTCTATCAAATTATTATTTCAAATCTTCCTCAGTTTAAAAACAAACAAACAAACAAACAAACAAACAAACAAACGCCCCAGTAGGCTAATGGATCCAGCTTTGGCCTCCTAAAAACAAACAGAATAACAACTCTTTCTTGACCATTCATCCTTTTTTCCCTATGGCCGTCAATATTTATTATCCTCATCCCCAAACTAAAAAGACTAACTTACCTTTGCTTTCTCCGCTTCTTTACCCTCTTAGCCTTCTCTCAACTTGCTGATATTTCGTTTTTAATGACCGAGACTGTTCCTGTTTCTATGATCCCCAATTGCCTAGTCAACTGATATTCAATTTGTATTTTCTTTTGACCTATTGGTTTCAAAACATTAGAAGCATTTTGCCTTTTTAAAACTCCATTATTGCTTGGTTTTTACAACTGTGAAAACTCCTCCTTTTCAGTGTATCTTTAAAATCTTTTTCTAGAACTCTTCTAACCAATTCTTTTCATGCTCTGCATGTTTCCTGTGGGTCATCTCATCCATGACCATCAGCTTTAGCTTTTCACTGAAGACTCAATTTATATCTCCAATCCACATCTCCATCCTGCTCTCCAGAGCTGTATATTAAACTGCCTTTAAGATCAGTCATCAGGGGCGCCTGGGTGGTTCAGTCGGTTAAGCAACTGACACTTGATTTCACCTCTGGTCATGATCTCAAGTCATGAGATCAAGCCCCGCCTCTGACTCTGTGCTCAGCATGGAGTCCGTTTGAGATTTTCTCTCTGTTCCCTTGCCCCTCCCCCTTCTCACATGCACACACACTCTCTCTCGAAATCAAAAACCAAAAACCAAAATGATCATCAGATGCCCCCACTTCTTTTTCCCTTCCCAGCTCAGCCCTCCTTTATCTTATTGAAAATTACACCATCCTCTGTGTGGTTTTCCCAACTAGGAATCTGGACGTCATCCTCAGTTACTACCTTTTTTTTTAATTGAATTAACCACCTGGTCCTATTCATTCACCTCCCACGCGTTTCTCTAATCTTGCTCCTCCTCTCCCGCCCCATTGCCACATCCCCAAAGCTACAGCACCTGCCCCCTCACTGTGGCTATACCTTCTTTACCCGCCTTTCTGTGTTGTGATCGGCCCTCCACACTGCTGCCAGAGATTCTTTCTACGATGACAATCTGATTAGCTCTTCCCCTGTTTGAAACCAGCAATCGTTTCCTTTCATCTACAATGCCTAGCACATCAGAGGCACTCAAGAGTTTTAAAAGAAAGAAAGGTAAAACTCAAAATTACGTTGATATGTAGTCGACATCTTTTGTTCTCTGATCCGTGTCAATTTTTCCAACTTGACCTCCTGCTTTTCTGTCCTTAGCCCTTCATACTCTAGCAACTATCAAATCTTTTATAGTTTCGGGAATAAGCTTCTTTGCCACTGACACATTGTTCCTTTTTTTTCTGAGACATTTACCTTGTTCACTTTTCCCGAGAAAACTGGATGGTCTTTTCCATCTGTTCTAATGAGCTTTGGTGAAATCTCCATCCTAGCAATTCATTATTGGTTTGCTTATAGATTAGATTCCTATAAATGATACACTCCTAAAAGGGGAACTTTGCCTTTTCTACTTAGGAGCTCAGCATCAGGTAATTGTCTGGTACACAATAAAAGCTCAAAAAAGTAGAAAGAAAAGGGTGTTAATTCAACCCCAGGTTATGACACACTAACCCAGGAGCTGGTTGTGACATACTAAAGCCTGAGGGTTGGCTTATTTATTATTTATTAAAGATGCTTTTCTTTGATTGGAAGAAAATCATTAAGACTGGGAAAACATTTAGAAAAGCGGTGATGAGGGGCAGAAGATGATGGGAACATGATAATTTTTCCATTTTTATTTTCTGTTGCAGAAGAGGTAGCGAATAAAGAAAGTATTGGAGAAAAATAGTTTTGAGACTTTTTTTTTAGACTCGTTATTTGGCAAGGGTTGAGCACAGACAGGAGGAATCTCGTAAGTCCATCATTAATGTAGTTCAGGCAGAGGGAGGAAGTTTTGCTGATTTTAGAGCTTGCCAGAAGGGTTTGGACTGTCCGGGTCAGATCAACACCTAGAGGTGATGTAGGTAAAGAAAGTGCAGGGAATTGTAAGAGCAGAGAGAAAAGTCAAGGGTCTGTCAGCAATAACACAGTAGCAGCTGACTTGATGAGATAAGGTACTTTGTATGGCTCTTTAAATTTTGCAACTTGATGTATTTGTGAAACAGAGTAATCAGAACACATTAATGAGTGGCCTTGTGATTTTCGTAATTTTTTTTATATGAAACACATATACAAGTGAATTGTGAGCTTTAGTTCTTGTATGGTCTCTTTTCTTGGGTGATATTGTTGTTCCATCTTTATCCATCTGCAGCATTCTACCTGAGGCCATGGTAGTAGACGTATCCCGGGCTTGGTTCTTGGAAGGGAATGGCTTGTCTCTGGGAGGCCTCCCTAGTTTCTAGATTGAAGAAAGATGTGTATTAATCAGGAAAAGAAGAAAGCATGTGGGAATCAGTCATAATATCTTTAGGTAAAACAATTGAAGACATTTAGCCTATTGTTTTCAAAGCTATAAACCAGCTAGATGAGCTGTCTGTGATGTGATAAAAACATAAGAAAAAAACATTACCAAGTTACATCATAATGTACTTGCCTGGGAATCCGTCTGCATTGTGTTCTATTTATGTGATCTTAAGCAAGTTGTCTGACCTCTCTGTAGCTCAGTGTTCTTATCTGAAAAACAATAGGAATGACACTTGCCCTCCATACTTCATCATGTTGTGAATGACCAATTTGATACAGTATCTGAGAGTGTTTTTTTGAGCATTTTTAAGTGCTATATAAAAGTAAATTATTATTGTGCTATTTATTACTATTACTACTACTATTATTATTATTACTATTATTATTAGTAGTAGTAGTAGTATTTTATGGTGTAGATTCTGGACTCAACCGACTGTCCCTTAGGTGGAGTTCTTTGGTTGTATAACAAGGAATGGGAAATTGGAGACATGGCATGGGGATGAGATCACAGGCTCTGGGGGAGACAGACTGGATTTGAATTCCAGCCATTCCATTTCATAGTGGGTGACCGTGGGCAAGTTGACTTCTCTATGCCTCAGGTTTTTGTTTTTATTCTGTAAAACAGAAATAATAATAGTATCTATCACAAAAATTGTTGTGAGGCTTATCTTAAAGCATAAATTAATGAATGAGATAATTTAGATAAACTTTTAGTGGAGTGCCTGGGTCATTGTAGGCATGGGATAAAGATTACCTTCAGGAAGGAAGATACCCTAACTACTCTGGATAAATGACTGGGACCTTGGCAATGAGCTCTGGAATTGTTGCTTAGTGAATATAAATTTCATAAATTTTATAGAACCAAGCAAATGCTCCATCAGAAGTCTTTATTAAGATCTGTTTCTTCAACAGTTTGTCATTTTCCAATCTGAAGACCCTGCCAAACTCTGAATATAATTGTTCCTTAGCCAGGACTAGCTTGGAAGTCACAAGTGGACCAGTGCGATAACATGTTCAGTTGGCATTGTGATTAACGGGAAAGGCTTTATTTGTTCATTCATAACTTTCTGCTCATCTTACCACGTGAAAACAGGAAAAATAAATAGCATAATAATAACAACAACAAAAAAGTCCACATATATATATTTCATACATATACAGAAACCTTTTTATATATGTATGTATGTATTCATGTATATATTTATATATGCAAATATGTATTTACAGAGAACTCAATATTGCCAAGTGTTACAGATGATAACAGTAATGATGTATAATTAAATTAGAAATGGATGTTTATTATTTACTAAGTGTAATGACCTATCCTAAGTACTTTATATTCTTAATTGATTTATTGCTCATATAATAAGATCGATAAATATTACCACTCACACTTTACAGATAAGGAAACTAAGACGCAGAGATGTTCAGTAGTTTGTCTAAGGTCATGCAACTAGTAACAGCAGACTGAAATTTGAACCAAATTGAACTAGATATGGTGTCCACACTATGAAGCAATAGAACCAATGTCAGCCAGTTGCTGGAGAAAAGTAAGTGATGAAACAAATTCCTATTGAGACATAGAATAGTAGAACATCTGCTCAACCCAAATCTCTATCAAGTGAAATATCTGGCAGTTTAACAAACCAAGATTAATGGGGTGAGAGAATATGAATTATTGTTTTATTTATTTATTTATTTTTTAAATTTATTTATTCGACAGAGATAGAGACAGCCAGCGAGAGAGGGAACACAAGCAGGGGGAGTGGGAGAGAAAGAAGCAGGCCCATAGCGGAGGAGCCTGATGTGGGGCTCGATCCCGTAACGCCGGGATCACGCCCTGAGCCGAAGGCAGACGCTTAACCGCTGTGCCATCCAGGCGCCCCTGAATTATTGTTTTAAATGTGAGTGTACTCAGTATCCCCAATGGATCATGAATAAAGTTGAATTTATTCCTGGGAAAAAAAAATAGGCATTCCAGTTTCTATGACTCTATGGTTCTAGATCAAATTGGAATCAAAGTAATGCACTGCAGTGCATTTTGCATGTTAATTTTGTTTTAAGGCCTTCGGTTTAGATTATTCAAATACACATGCCCAGGTATGTGGAGTTTAAAGAAATATGAGGATTGATGAGAAAACAGAAAACCGTGCTATTAAGTTAATGCAGGGTGGGGAGCATTAGATATATGGAAACCAGGGTAGAGTAAAAAAGAAAGGTGAATTGAAATATGGCTGGAGCTGTAGAATTGAGACATATGGTTGCACAGAGCCTGAGTTTGTTTGCTTATAGAAGGCATGTCCTCTCTAATAATTGCCTCACTGCAATTAAGTCAAGAGAAATCAGAGCAGTTGAGCCATCTAGGACTTTTATAATTCTCAGGGCCTATTTTAATGTGTTTATTTGCCTCGAGGTCATATTCCAACCTTGTTTGGCACTTATTGTCGAACAATGGACAGATACTGTAATTGTAATTGAATGAGTAAATAACAGAATGCTTTTAGTTTGCTAAAATCCATATGTGAGATTTTTTTCTCACTCAATGTTTCAAATGCCCTGTACTTCCATCTTGTTGGACCTTAGAGGCGGTGTATTAGACCCCCGAATCCTCCTCATTGGGCTCCAATCTGAAATCGTGTCGATTGGCTCAGCCCTGGATCACGTGTCACAGCCTCAGGGTGGGGGTGGGGGGTTGGGGTTGGCCCCAGCCTCCTGAGCTTGAAGGCTTCTGTGGGCGCCTGGCAAATTGTAGGAATTTAATACACATCTAGGAATAATAATACACATCTTGTCATTTTTTTGTAAAGGTGAAAGATATGTATTTCCAATCTATCATTAAAAAAAATCTATCATTTTTCAGCTTTCCTCACGGGGGAATGGTTTGATTCCTTACCTTCTTTTTCTCCCTTCTCTCAGAAAATGTCATTTTCTTCTTTTAGCATGTATAGCGATCAAAGGTACTTGTAAAAATTTGGAATGATTCGAAATATACTTTTGGCATGAATATATAATTTTTGAAGGACTGATTGATGAATGAGGGGAATTAGAAATGCAGAAGCAAGAATGTTAAGAATGAGAAAGGGTGGAGCAGGCTTTGGAGGAAGAAAGAATGTGAATTCTATTCTAAAACCCGTTCTATGCTGTTTGGAATCCCTGAAATTACTTTAGAAGATACTGTTTTTCTAAAAATCTTAACTAAAATAGAGAGAGGTAAATATCTGATTTTTTTCAGTCAACCCCTCCCCCCCAAGTGATTAAAGGAAAATATTGTTATTTAGCATAAATACATTCTTTTAAATATAAAAATTTCTTTCCTTGCTGAACAGTTGTGTGATTAACAAAATGCTTCTTATTAAGGTAGGTCAATGCCTAAGCGGTAACAAGTGTCGAGCATAAGGCACTTTAACAAAATCTTAGCTGTTTTCCTGGCTTCTCTTCTCTCTTTGCTCTAATCCATTCCAGGATTAGTGCTTAAGATATAACTGATTATTTTACTTCCTCGGTCAAGAACGTTAAATAGCTTCTCATGGGTGTTCCCTGCCTCGTTAGTTATTTTTGAGAGAGGCATCATGTTAGTGGTGGATGAACTTGGATTTTGGAGTCAGAGGGTAATGGGTTCAAATAGCCTCTAAATTTTATGGCATATGTGGTCTTAGACAACTCAATTAAACTCTCAGGATATTAACTTCAATAAGATGGAGATACTAATTCATATCATACAATGTTGCCACAACTATTATGTATAATTAAGGAGCCTGATCCAATAACTGGTATTAAAATAATAAAAATATTAGCTATTAAATCATATATGAATAACCCAGTATCTTTATTAGTTAGGAATTTCCCGTTTTATCTGTTTTTGATCCTATAGTACATTGTACTATTATTCAAAGGTATTTTTTTGCAAACTTCATCACAATTTTCTTATGGGTAAGGGCTTTTTCTTATATCCTCAATATAATGGGAACTTAGAAATATACGTAAGCTTAATGTTAAAAAAGAATATTTGTTGGGTGCCTGGGTGGCTCAGTCGGTTAAGCGTCTGCCTTCAGCTCAGGTCATGATCCCAGGGTCCTGGGATCGAGCCCTGCATCGGGATCCCCGCTCAGCGGGGAGTATGCTTTTCCGTCTCCCTCTGCCTGCTGCTCCCCTGCTAGTGTGCTCGCTCTGTCAAATAAATACATAAAATGTTAAAAAAAAAAGGATACTTGTTAAGCTCCTAAAATGTAAAAGTCATTTTGTGTGAAATGAAGACATTGAAAGACCAGAATACACATGTGTGGTTTTGTGTGTGTGTGTGTGAGTGTATATGTGTGTGTGCAAGTTAGTAAAATTTCTCACCATTATTTAAAGTGATTCTCGTTTATTTGGTATAAATGCCAGAGGGTCCTATTAAGATTTTACCTGGTTCGATAAAATAATTTATACATTACCTCTCTATGATTTTGAGGAATCTGTTTTTATTACTCTGTTCATCTTGCCCCATATTTTAGTTCTATTACTTCATTTAAAACCTCTCCATACTTGAAGCTTCTCAATGAAGCTTCTCCTTTTTCTGTGATAAAACTCTCAACAGAGGGGCACCTGGGTGGCACTCGGTTGAGCGGCTGACTCTTGGTTTTGATTCAGGTCGTGATCTCAGGGTCCTGGGATCGAGCTCCGGACACCAGCTCTGTCCTCGCTGCGGAATGTGCTTAAGATTCTCTCTCCCTCTCTCTCAAGTGGGTAAATAAATTTAAAAACAAAACAAAACAAAACCCAAAACCCTCAACAAGCATGCCACCCAAGTTGGACTGTTAGCCTGCTCATTCCCAGTGAATATCAAGCTCCTTTTTAAAATAACTGTTAATGAAAGTAATATAAAATATTAAGAAAGCCTCAAGATGAATGACATCTGTGCAAAAGGAGAGACAGATATAGTGCCAAAAAAATAATCCCTATGTTTGAAAAGCCCCACACAAATTTAATACTAGAGGAAAAACTTTATAAATATTGAAGAAAGCTCAAAACACTTCTTTGTCTTTGCCATTTATATGGCGTAACTTCATTTCAGAAAATATAATTTTTTTGTAGTGGAAAAACCACCTAGAAATTTTTTTTGTAATTTTTTTCCTATTGCCGCTACTTGCTAACTCTGTATCCCTCAGTAATTACTGTGTGCTGGAATTTACATCATCAGCTTTGAGATTTTGTGACTATGAAAGAACGGGGTTGTGTGGTGACAGATGGCAGCTACACTTGTGCTGAGCACAGCATAACGGAGAAACTTTTTGTATCACTATATACAAGCTCCTGAAACTACTGGAACATTGTGTGCCAAGTAGACTCAAATAAAAACAGATTATTTTAACGATTAAAGATGTGATTTTTTTATGACAGGTTTTTGCTGGGTCCCGATCCTTGCCACAATTCTACAATTTCCAACACAATTTTGGAAATTTATGCAGATCATGGATTATTTTTGGAAGGATGTTTTGGAATGAGGTACTCAGTAGGGAAGGAAAATGGGGATTTTGTAACATCTTCTCCCTGTGGTAGGCAGCCTTGAAGAGGATCTTGATGGTCCTTATCTCGTGAGATTTGGGCTCTGTCATCACCCCTCCTGAAGTATTCGCTGGAATCATTTACAGGATTCTAATGAATGGAACATGGCTGAAGCGATAGATGTCACTTCTGAGAACAGGTTATGGAGAGACGGGGGTTGCTGTGTGGGTACTGTCTTGGATGCCAATGACAGCTTTCTGACCCTCAGAAACCAGGATGATCAAAGTTTGCCATTTCCAGATGCTAAGGAATTTGTTACAAAGCATTAGAGAACTCAGACCCCTGGGTGGCCTGGTAGGCTAAGCATCCGATTCTTGGTTTTGGCTCGGGTCCTGAGATCGAGCCCCACATGGGGTCTGCACTCAGCCCCGAGTCTGTTTAGGACTCCCGTTCCCTTTGCCCCTCCCCCCTGCTTTCTCTGTCTCTCAAATAAATAAGTAAATAAACCTTTAAACAGACCCCAAAGCAATAGAGAATTGATAGCATGTGCCCCAAGTTTTTAATGCATTTATTATAATAAAGGGTAAAATAATTAGCAAGATTCCAGGAGTGGAGAGCAAAGCTATCTCAGCGTGCCAGTGGAAATGAGGTTGATGGCAGAGTGTACACAGAAAGAAATCCCATTCCTCAGGCAGTTTCCCCGAGCTCGTTTTACAATGCTTTTACAGGAGTCGTATTGTTGCATAGTTGGTATAAAATATCATTTATACGAAATGAATTAGTTCTAGAAATCTGTTGTACGCCATAGTGTGCACAGTCAACAAGATTTCATGTTTACTTAAAATTTGTCAAGAATGTGCTTCTCATGTTAAGCATTCTCACAACACACTTAAAAAAATAGATGCAAGGGAACTTTTGGAGGTGATGGTTATGTCTATTACTTTGATTGTAGTGACAGTTTCCCTACTCATCCAGTTGTACTCATTAAACATGTGCTGGTTTTTAAAATCGCTCACATCACAATAAACTTGTTTTAAAATATTGTTTAAAAAAAAGAAAAATATTTACACACAGTAGTGAGTAAATCACGTTTTAAAATCATTTCCAAATTTAAAAAATATATATATTTCATGTAAATATGTATTACAAGCTCATAGGAGTTTTCTGAAAAGAAACTGAAGTATTAAATTTTTAGATATTCTTTTTTGTTTAGGGAAAAAATTATTAGCTATGATTATCAATCATAAATTATTAGCTATTTTTATCAATCTTATTTTACGGCCCAAGAAGGCTTCACAGATACAACAAGTTTGCTCAGGTAATGAAAAGCTTTTAAAGTATTGCCGTGACCACTCTGACAATGATTTTACATCTGCTTAATTTTTCACTTCTCTCACAAGAAAATAATATCTATGGAGAAATTTTCAATTGGAAATTGAATTTACATCGCATGGATAGGAAACTCTTGTGTCTAATCTTTCTTTCTTAAAATTCACATTTAAAAAAAAATTCTCAAGTGCATTAAGAGGTCCTCCGCTACATTTTTCCTCTCTTGGGTCAATTCAATAAAGAGAACTAATGTAAGCAGAGTATAACTTTAGAGAAATATGAAAAAAGGAATTATGCCTTTAAGGGATTATGGTAAAAGTAAAGATGCTGAACTTTAGGGTAACCATCATGAAGTAATGTTGTTTGGGACTCTTTGACCCAATATTCCACTCTGACAACCTCAAACTCATTGTTTAATATTTTAAAAGGTTAAGTCAGAAATATGTAACCTTTCTCTCATGGTTCCAGTTCTGCTGGCTAGTTCTAGCAGTGCCCAGTGAGGGAGGTCACTATGGTGACCAGCCCCTTACTAAAGGGCATTTTCTAATGGCAGCTTCATAATAAGAAACTTTGGACATCTCCGTAGACATGGCTTAGAAGAAGGGGAGCTCATGAATCATTATGTTGGTTTTTTAAGAGGCATGTGGAGCCAGTACCCCCACAAAAGTAAACTTCTTTATGCTGTTAAAAAATAAGAACACAGTCTGAGCTATCAACATAGTTAATGAAATTCAAAATAATTCCTTAATTTTATCTAATATCCAGTCTATACCCAAATTCACCAATTATTCCCCAAATGCCCTTTATTATATTTTTGTCCAAACCAAGACCTAATCTGGACCATGCACTGCATCTCGTCTTGTGTCCTGTAAGTCAAGCCTGACATGTTGACTGGGTCAGATGTTCCATAGACATTCTATAGACAGACTTGTGACATTGCTTCTATCTGGTGATGTTAGCCTGTTCTCTTATTCCCTGTACTTGCAATAACATGGAAGTTGATCTAAAGGTGCTGACTGAATTCAAGATGAATATCTTTGGCCTGAAGACATTGGAGACAATATTGTGAAGTCCTATTGGGGCACATCTAGAGATGAATAATATCTGATCATTGCATCATTTGTGTGTTAACTGGTCATTGGTTTATGGTGATGGTGGCTTGACTCATCTATTATTTTCCCTTTGAAACAAACAAAAATCTATGCGATGTTACTTTGGTAGCAAACAATACCCACTTCCTCATCAACCATTAACTTTTTAGTGTTATTATATCTATTGGTAATCCTTGCCTGAAATAATAATTTCATTAAGAATTGCAAAATTATAGCTTTGTAATCTACCATTTTGTCTAAATTTACTAGCTGTAATTCTTTCATAAAGTAGAACTTTCCCTGACCAACTGCCATTATTTTGTACCTAAATGGCTTCTTCTAAACAGACAGGGTAGGGGCATCTGGGTGGCTCAGGTGGTTAAGCATCCAACCCTTGATTTTTGCTCAGGTAATGATGTCAGGGTTGTGAGATTGAGCCCTGCATTGGACTCTCTGCTGGGGGTGGAGGCTGTTTAAGATTCTCTCTCTCTCTCTGCCCCTCAACCCTGCCCATGCATGCTCTCTCTCTCTCTAAATAAAAAAATAAAACTAAAAAAGGTACATGTAGAAAGAGTTTTCATGGCATTAGGTCATTGGTAGACACTTAACCTGAAAGGCAAAAGTTATGATTTTATTGCATTTTATTTTTTCTTTTCTTTTAAGGCATGATTTTATATTTAACATCAGAAACATTTTTTCTCATGACTCTAAGATATACCTCAGTAAGCAGTTATTAAAAACAGTCTGAAAAATAAATAAATTTAGGAAATTTGTATGAGAGCTTTCATGAGTCTGTAAAGTGGTTCATTATTCCTCAGGTATTTCTCAGTATCTCCCCTACTCTGGATCGTACCAAATATTTGTTTCATATTTGATTTTATATTTCTTGGAAATTTAAATTTTCTTACTTTCTCAACCCATGTCTTCATATGTTTTATATTCTCCTACATATTAATAGAAAGTCCATTCTTTTTTCTTTTTTAGTTACTTGAGAGAGAGAGAGCAAGCAAGAGAGAGTGCAAGTGGGGTTTGGGGGGAAGGACAAAGAGAGAGGGAGAAGCAGACAGCCTGCTGAGCAGGGAGCCCTATGGGGGGCTCAATCCCAGGATGCTTGGATCATGACCTGAGCGAAAGGCAGATGCTTAACCAACTGAGTCACCCATGTGCCCCGAGAAAACCCATTCTTGTAAGGCTCTGGGATCTGACTGCCATCAGCTTTGAGTAGAAGATGATGTAGAATGGAAAGACAACTTTCATTGTTTCTTGGTCTGTATTTGGGGAAAGACTTTTAGGAGGTTTTTTGTTTGTTTGTTTTTGTTCTTTTTTTTTTTTTTTAATTAACCATAGTGTATCCTCACTCTTCACTCTGATAGTTGAGAAATGTTAATACAGAGTTTAAAGTACCTAGACATTTTTATGGATTTCATCTGGCAAAATTAAACTATTTAAGATTTCCAAGGCATTATTGCCTATTGTTCTTTAGCTTGATGCCTATTGGCTTAATCCTTTAACACTATGAACCCTTTAATCCTATGAACGCTATATTTAAAGTGAATTGTTTTAGGGGTGCCTGGGTGGCACAGCGGTTAAGCGTCTGCCTTCGGCTCAGGGCGTGATCCCGGCGTTACGGGATCGAGCCCCACATCAGGCTCCCCCACTATGAACCTGCTTCTTCCTCTCCCACTCCCCCTGCTTGTGTTCCCTCTCTCGCTGACTGTCTCTATCTCTGTCAAATAAATAAATAAAATCTTAAAAAAAAAAATAAAGTGAATTGTTTTAATAAGGTTCTGCCCTTCAAAGGATAATTCCATTCTCACCTATGATTTGACTTGGAATTTTTATTTTTATGACATATTTACATTTTTAATCACCGTAGAATTATTAATTATATCATATCTACATATTCTATGTATATGTTTAGTGATATATATACTTAAGATTGACATATGTTAAAGTTGCTGGTACGTATGTACTTCAATGTGTAAGTTTTTGGAAAACTGAGAGAAAATTAAATTAGTTAAATCACCAGAGTCAGCATTTCTACATAGAAATGTTGATCATGCATTTTCATGCAATATTTTATTTTAATAAAATTGCTTATATTGCTTAGCACGGCTCATGTAGAGTTTAAGTTTTTAGGAAAAAAATTGAAAAATTGACGTTGAATTCAAAGGCAATTTTAATATTACTGTTTTATAAATTTGATATATGGAATTCCAGTATAGAGATGATTTTCCATATAACTTAAGTTTTTGTTATTTCTAAATATGTAATTGTAGTGTGGCAATGATTTTCCATATGCTGTGTTTGCCTACTAAGCATTGCTTTTGAATAAAGAGAGTTGGTTCAAATCATTTAATATATGGTTAAGCAATATTAAACTCAGAACTCTGTAATATAGGGATTAGGAATATCTGCTCTGGAGGCCAACTCACCAGGCTTGATCTAACCTTGCTTTATTCGGTTTCCTCACTTCAAAAATGAGAGTAATAACAGTGTTTACCTGAAAGAGTTAATGTGAGGTTTCAGCGGCTGTTAGAATCTCCATAGATTAGTGCCTAACACATTACAGGTACTTAGCAAATATTAGCTAAAATTGGATTATGTCCTTCATTTCTTTCTTCTTCCCTATGCTAGCCATTACCACAGGCAAAAAGAGCGTGAATAATAACATCCAAAATAAAGAATTCACTGTTAGGTAAAATGAAAAATAGGCATCTACTCCGTTTGCAGAATCCAACCGGTTCTTTAGTGACTTACATTACTTGTCAAAAAAAAAAAAAAGAGAGAGAGAGAGAGAGAGTTAAGAAAATAGAAATAGTTTTTGAGGATTTATAGATATTTATGAAAAATCTAGCAACTTTTAGAGCCACTATCCTATGTTGTTTTTTTGAATATAGAAGCATCTAGAACAATCTTGTTCTCCTTGTGTTTTTTTTTCATACTTTTGTTAGAAAAGGTGATTCAGGGGTGCCTGGGTGGCTCAGTCATTAAGCATCTGCCTTCGGCTCAGGGCGTGATCCCAGAGTTCTGGGATCGAGCCCCACATCAGGCTCTTCTGCTAGAAGCCTGCTTCTTCCTCTCCCACTCCCCCTGCCTGTGTTCCCTCTCTCGCTGGCTGTCTCTCTCTGTGTCAAATAAATAAATAAAATCTTAAAAAAAAAAAAGAAAAGAAAGGTGATTCAGACTAGGAAAATCTGAAGACATATTTTTGGAAAGTCAGTATTTAAATTTTTAGTGATAGCTAATTAAGAATCTTTTGAATTTTGTTTAGATGTTGGATAAATATGCAGAACATAACTATCTTAATTTCTGGTTTAGCAACAATATTTACTGATAATTTTTGCCAAACCGTTCTCTGTGTAATCTCCAATTATAACAAACCATCACTTGTTCAGATGAATAGGATATGGTGGAAAGTCTGGGTTGCAAAATATTTTGAAATAAACTCTATACAAAAAGAATTATTTTTATATGGAAGAAGAAATATGACTAAAGCTGCATGAAATAATTGTAACATCATAAACTTTGTGATATAATCTTCCTTAATGAGATGATAAATTTTAATTAGTTCACTGTTAATAAAAATCAATGCTTCTCGAGTGCTTGAGAGGATTTGAAAATAGTTGGCTCCATGAGGACATTCATTCTCTTTGCAAACCACGCTGGCTCTGTTTGATCTCTTTTGGAAAATGGTTGGTGCAAAGGAAAATTTCATAGGTTTTAATAAAGTTTTACTGTTTAGCCCTTTCTTTTCATTTCCAAAGGACCATATACATCTATTGATCCAAGCCTTAATTGTTTTTACAAGGATGTTGGTTAAGGGCTAATAATAGAAACTATATGGGGTCAAGTGAGTGAAGAAAACTGCCACCCTATGTGTGTAGCCTCTAAAATGGCAAAGTGACTACGTGAAGGACCAATTTATGGATTAAGAGCTGAGATTTGGAACCGCAGAGAGCTGGCTCTAGTCTCCACCATGTGTTAACCTTGGGCAAGTACCTGAAACACTCTAAGTCTCAATTTACGCATCTGCAAAATCAGTCTGACACTCAGAGATTGGCATCGTAGGGCTGTCGTAAGAATCAAACGGCAAAGCATACAGAAGTGCATAGAAGTATCTCCATTCATTCCCATCACCTAAATTCCATCATCTTGCTGGTGACAGCCAGAAGCTCTGATCTCTTCTCTTGCTGTCAGACTCCTGTATCTCACTCCACTTACCGCTGCCATGCGGTATCACAAAAACACTGCAAATTTAACATGTCCAGCCTGGAAGCTGATATTTTGTTCCTCAAAACTGTGTTTGTGGACGCCTGGGTGGCTCAGTTGGTTAAGCATTTGCCTTCGGCTCACGTCATGATCTTAGGGTCCTGGGATCAAGTCCTGCATTGGACTCCCTGCTCAGTGGGGAGTCTGCTTCTCCCTCTGCCCCTCCCCCTGCTCATGCTCTCTCTCACTCTCTCAGATAAATAAATAAAATCTTAAAAAAAAAAAAAACCAAAACTGTTTGCATTACCTATCCCATCTTTCTTATCTCAGTAAATGGTACTAGAGAACACTAATTGACTTAGGCCAGAAATTTGAAATTCATTTTTGGTTTTTTATTTCTCCTTATCTTCTCATTCAATTCATCAGCAAGACTTTCTAGTTTAGTCAAGTGGTTCATACCATCGCACCTAGGTAAGCTTGCCAGTCTGAATCTACAGTGTTCTTTGTCATACAAGGCTAAACTGTGAGGGCACATCCATTGAGCTCTTGTTCCCTATGGCTTCTGGTTGCTTTCCGTCAATGGTGAGTGTTGTTAAGGGTTAGGAAGGGGAGAAGAGGGGTCATGTGATAGACAGCATTTCCCTCCCTGTGAGGTTAAGGCTGTGTTGAGTGGCCTCCACCCCTCCACCCGGGGTCACCGTTCTACTCAAGATAGATGACTTTGTAGGACTCTCCTTCTGGTGTCTGGTGACCACTCTGTCTCCTCATCCCTTCAAGCCCAGCAGTGGAACAGCCTGCTTCTAAATCCACAGCTTTGTCTAATTTTGAGAATGCGTATGCTTCTTCTCGGACCTTCAGGTCTTAAACTTGGGCCTTCTTGGTCATTAACGACAACAAAGCACCCATTTTACTCTAATGTGGTTAGCTAACCTCACACCTGCCATGTTGGTACATAGGGTACCATGGAACATGGCTCTTCCCAGAATTTTAATTGAAAGCCTGGCATGGCCCTTCTGTTCTTCGATTTCTCCTCAAACTGCCTCACTCTTCTTCTGCAATTCTTGCAGGATTTCTGCCTTGGAGAGGAAGGGTTGGGGTGGGGGGAAGCCACCACTCGTGCACATTTGGCTACTTGATTTCCTTATTTTTACCTCCTTCTCCACTTCATAATGCACTGGGAACAAAAGGGTTCCCCACTGCTTCAGGCATTTTGTTATGACTTTTTTTTTTTTTTTGCAAGATTTATGTATTTATTTGAGGGGGAAAGGCAGAAGGAGAGGGAGAGAGAGTCTTAAGCAGACTTTGTGTTGAGCACAGAGCCCGACTTGGGGCATGAGCTCATGACCCTGAGATGACGACCTTAGCTGAAGTCAAGAGTCGGAGGCTCAACTGACAGCGCCCCCAGGTGCCCTTGTTGTGATTTCTTTTTGGTGTCCCCCACACTGAGAAGACATTTCCCCTCTCCAATGATCTGGAGCTATAGTAGCTGAATTTTGCTGAGAAACATGATTTATAAGAGAGAGGCATAAATAAATATGCATTTAATATTTTTAAAATTTTATCACTGGTTATATATAGGACAGATAATTACTATTCATTTACTTAAACCTTTTACTGACTTTCCAATTGCACATAATATGTAGATTGGTTGATCTCACCTGCAGGCCCAGCAAGAACTTATTCATGTTTCCAACCCAATTTCCCAATATTCTCCTTTGGGGCTTTACTTAGGCCACGCTGATCTTCTTTTTTAAATACATAAAACTATGTCCTACCCCAGGACATTTGTACATGCTGTTCTTTCTGCCTAGAGCAATTAATTTTTTTTTTTTTGCTTTTTGCACTGCTAAACTATTCTTTAACTCAGGTCTCATTTTAAAAAATCACTGTCTTTCCTAATCTTCCTCCCACAACCTTGTCCCTTTAAAGTCTTCTCTTAACTGTTTCTTAGATTGTTCTTACCATCCTTGCCATTGTTTTATTAATTTCTCAAGCTTATTTTATTTATTGTGTCCACTAGAAAGGTGACTTTATAATGTCAGGTATAGTATAAATCTTTATATACCACTGTATTCCTGGCTTCTAGCACTGTGTCTGGCATAAAGCAAAACCATAATAGATATCTACAGAATAAGAGACTGAATGAAGTACAATACCTAGTAGGGTATCAGTGCTCAATAAGTGTAGATTAGCACCGTTGTTATGAAATCTCACTGCTAATTAGTATGTGATAAACTTAAGAATATTTACTTGGTCGTATCAGACTTTCTTAAAAAAAAAAAGATTTTATTTATTTATTCGACAGAGATAGAGACAGCTAGCGAGAGAGGGAACACAAGCAGGGGGAGTGGAAGAGGAAGAAGCAGGCTCATAGCAGAAGAGCCTGATGTGGGGCTCGATCCCAGATCGCCGGGATCACGCCCTGAGCCGAAGGCAGACGCTTAACCGCTGTGCCACCCAGGCGCCCCCATATCAGACTTTTTATTAGAGCTCACATACTTATTTCAGAAGTTCTCTTGGCAGAACTGTATTAAGAAACTTATTTATCTAAACCAAGCACAATATATAACACGGCATCCTTTCAGTGGAAGTGCTGTAGTAGGGAAAGTCTTCTCTTGAGGAGATTTGTAGGTTTGGTTTTTGTCTAGTGAAGTGTACTCCACTAAGATTCACAGAAGACCCACAGCGTTATACATGAAATTAGATAAGCAGAAAAACCAACTACCTGCTTGAACTGAAAGAGACAGAAAGAAATCAAAATAGAGGAGTCTCTGGATTCCCAAATCTAGTAGCAGGAAACAGACTAAGTAAACAACTTAGCTGCCAACATGGGCTAGCTTTCATGAAAAAAAGCAAGGAAGATCCATGGAGTGGAACCAGGTGTCCAGAGAACAGATCTGAGAGCCATGGAGAATCATTCCAACCTTGAGACTTAATCAAAGAACTGCCAACATTTGCTTGTTTGGCTTTCATGATTGCTATGGAGTAAGGATCCTGGCCTCTTACTAATATATTTTTGTAGTTCTCTCTTACATTGTATCAAGGTTGGTCTGTGTGACCCATAGCATAAGCAGAAGTGCTGCTATGTCCTTTCCAAGGCTGGGTTATAAAGGACTGAAGCTTCCATCCTGAGTTCTCTCTCTCTCTTTCTCTCTTTCATTCCTCAACATGCACCTTCTCGAAATGTGTTATTTGTCTATATGACATCCTTTCAGAATAGCTGGATGAGTATTATTAATAGGGTTACCATACCTTATGTTGGCCATGGGGTAGTCCTGGGCTATGCCTGTTGTCCTAGAATAATTGTTTCCTCTTTGACTACCAAAATGTCTTGGATTGGATGATAAATTATACGATCACAATTATTACTAACATCTCTAGCATCCTACACATTCAGCCATATGTCCATTTACATTTTGTTACACTGTTTTATTGTGTGGTATGAGTACCATTATGTGGCATGGGTGCGTGTGTGTGTGTGTACGAGAGAGAGAGAGAGAGAGAGGGAGAGAAACAGAGACAAAGAAAACTGGGTTTGCATCCAACGAACATTTCTCCTCCTTTTTTAATGTTCTTTATTATCCTTTCCACCTTCCTGGCCAAAAGTAACGAAGCAGAGTGAGGAAAGTCATATTCTATAAAAGGAGGTTGCTAAAGGTATAACTTCCATGTTTTTGTCTCCTTGAACCTTAACCTTTAGAGTAAGTATATCTAGGTCTTAGAAAAACCCACTTTTGCATATAGTGTTTCAAGTGTATTTTTAATCAATTTTATTTCATTTCTGTTTTCTTTGATACAGGATTTGAAATCTGAAGGAGAAGGACTCACTCAGTACATTCCTCTGTCCCGTTTAAAGACTGACAAAACATGCAAGAAGTATGTTCCTTCGTGGTAGATTTAGTGCATTTTCTTTTCTTTTGTTTGTTTCACTACAGATTAAATGTGGGTCAATTACAGGTACCAGGCACCCGTAGTTTGATTCACCCTAAGGGTCAAATTTGGGGAAACCATGACCTCCTTCCCTCCTGAAATTTATCTGTGCCCCTTCATCCATATACGGCTGTTGGGGATGGGGCATTGTAGTGATGGTAGTATAACTGGGAGCCGTGTCTTATTTACCTCTCAGGAAGTATCTACATCCTTGAGCCAATGTAGTAACTTCCAAGATCTGGGGGTGGCAGTTGCTGCTTCTCCCTGCCAGGAAAGGAGATGCAGAAGTAGTGGGTATAGGTGCAGAGGGGCTTTCACATTAGATGGTCTCTCTTTGAATCTTGGGCTTTACCCCTTAGGACTATGTGACTTCAAAGAAGATATTCAACATTCTCCAGCAGCAGTTCATCCGTGAAGCAGAAATAAGAATACCTTGTTGGACTATCACAAGGGTTAAATGAAATAATAGACATAACATATTTAAAAGAGTGCCTTGATCATGCTAAGCATTCAGTAATAGCTGTTCATACTGTATATCAGTAGTGCTCAACAGGGATCAGTTTTGCTCGCAGGGGACATTTGGCAATGTCTGGAGACATTTTTTATTGTCACGACTGGGACTAGGAAAGGGTCTGTTAATGGCGTCTAGTGGGCAGGGACCAGGGATCTTGCTAAACATTCTGCAGAACCAGCCAGCCTCCACAGCAAGGGGTTATGTGGTTCAAAATGCCAATAAGGCCAAGGTTGAGAAAGCCTGTTGTAGACATCAAGTTGTTCATTCATTGTCATTTTATTTAATTTCTAATGTGACTAATGGAGAAAATAAGGCGGGCGTGGGACCTGTCTCTCTGTGAAGAACATTCAGTGCCCCAGAGAACAGGCCATGGGGGTAGGATTATACATCGCTAAGGTGTCAGTCAACATTCAGTGTACTAGCCTGATCACTATACTTCTAGGGCTAGGACTTAGACCAGGATAATGGCCGGGGAGGTCAACAAGACATTAAATGCAAGAGACTTAATTATAAGCTAACTTATCATAGTGAGAATTGGAACTAACCTAAGTATCCAACAGTAAGAGGTTATGCTGTAGAAAAAACTCTTAATCTCATGGAAAATGCCTATAATGTACTAAGTGGTAAATATGGGTGACAAAGTAATATTTACATCATTGGCCCTATTTTGTGAAGAAAAAAAAGATTGTATTTCGCTACCTAGCTATGATGACTAGATCTCAGTATTTTATCAGTGTTTATCTCTGAGTTGTGGACTAATGGATGACTTTTGGGGGGCTTTTTATATAATCAAATTCTGTATATTGTGCAAACATAAACATATATTTATATAATCACAAAATTAATAAGTGCTATATATGAGGCAGAAAAAAAAAGAGTAATAATATGCCACAGGACCTAACTCAAAATGAGCTCATGTCTGGTCTGGCTCCTGGTCCAGGGTATGACTGCTCCAAGGGGACACAAATCTCTAGATTTCACTCTAGGTACTTGATATCATGTTAAAGCTGTGTATTAACCTTTTGATGTACGTGTTCCTTTTTAACTAAGGAAGGTATTTTTAGAAAACCTGTAATTATGAAGAACCGGGATTGCAACTAAGGATCTTTTTTTTTTTTTCCTTTAGGATGATAATCGTGAATTCAGCATCTAATTATTTAGATTATGTTTTTAGGATATTTCTTGAGTGCCTTACAATGCTTGCCAAGAGAACAAAGAAAGAAACTGAGGAAACCATTTCACTCTGGTTAACATAACATGTTTGATGTTTACTAATGAAATCTGTTTACCTTCATAACTGTATAATAGGGCCATTAAAGACAATAGATACTGTAGTTTAAAAGTAATAAAATTTACAGCAAAGTGTATTTAATTTGAAATTGAATTGCCAGCAAATGGGTGTCCTAATGAACCCTTGTGTCAATGTAGCTCTAACCAAATTAAGGGAAATCATTTCTATCACAAGAAACTAAATCAGCTGTGAGGTCCAAAAAGGCCATTCCTCTGGTGGGGGGACAGTCATTGTCACAGATGGCCCTGCTGATGGAATTAAGCTTAAGTCAGGAGAAGTGAAATACAAGATCCGTCTTAATTCAAATGAATATGGGAAAGCAGGCGAATGCTGTTAGGACGTGTGAGCTTAAAACAAACAAACAAACAAACAAACAAAAAATTAACTAAATAAATAGTCAGTAAAAAAGAAGCTCAAGTAATGTCAGTAAATGTTAATAGGAGGGGAAAAAAAAAGCCGGGGGAATATTCTGAGGATAGAAATAGATCTCGGGGCGCCTGGGTGGCACAGCGGTTAAGCGTCTGCCTTCGGCTCAGGGCGTGATCCCGGCGTTATAGGATCGAGCCCCACATCAGGCTCTTCCGCTATGAGCCTGCTTCTTCCTCTCCCACTCCCCCTGCTTGTGTTCCCTCTCTCGCTGGCTGTCTCTATCTGTGTCGAATAAATAAATAAAATCTTTAAAAAAAAAAAAAAAAAGAAATAGATCTCGATCTCTGACCATTGCATCAAAAAAAAAAAAAAGTTTATGTCATATCAGCTATCCATATATTTAAATGATTTCCCCCTTCCAGAGTTTATCAATTTACAAAATTGAAGGGGTGGGGTTAGAAAATGAAGTGGTGGAAAGTCTTACCACATATGTGATCTCCTGATGATTTCTGAAATAAGCCACATTTTAGATGTTGGGAGATCAGTACTGAATATAGTGAGTCCTGTATTTTGTAGCATTCCATTTCAAAAGCTACTCATCTCCCCAACTTTAGTCAATGGTGGTAATGTGGTATTTATCTAGTTCTCAGTTAACCTGACACAATGTTTAAGGAAAACATCAAATTGTGTTGTGCTTCCAAAGGCAGACCTTTTCATTATGCCCATTGTCGATTTCTGTTCCTTTTATCTCCCCTCTTCTTGTACCTGCTGCAGAGAGCCAAGTCCACCATTAATTGCAGACCTAAATGTCTGTAAAGAAGACAGCGCAGCTGAGCTCTGCACCCTCCCAGAAGTCGCTCATGAATCAAAGGGAGCAGCAGGACCTTGCTGGAAGGTGAGGCTCTCGCGACGAACTTTTTCTCTGCTGCGAAATGTTAAGTGGTGATAAGATCAGTTGTTATCGACTCCCTTTCCTGTTGTGCTTTTCGTCCTGTGGGACCCTTTAAGAGAAACAGAGTTTCCGCAGGTCTTAGTAAATATTATCGAGAAGAATTCTTTGCTAAAATAGAATGGCTAAAAATGCTCAGTTGTAAAGCCATTGGAATTCCTCAAAAACGGTGTCCATGGTGCCAGGCTGGGTTCTCACTAGACAATGAGGCAGGGCTGCCACCATGCAAATGAGACAAGGTTTGAGATTTGATGAATCTTCTGTCTTCTTTCCCTACTCATCTGACACTCGCTTTGAGGAAGGTTGTAAATGCAAGAGAGATTGTGGTATAATTCCTCAGACTGGCATTTCTGCCCCCTAGTCACCATTCGATTATCTTCCAAATTGCTGTGTTTCAGAGAGATAAAGATTTTTTATGGCTTGCTGACTTGAAGCAACCACAAGAGCCAGCGAAGAGATGGCTAAGCGGCCATGCATAGTAATTCCATTGGTAAATGACAAAATCTTTGTTTGTATGACATTTCCAAAATTACTACAGAAGATGAATCTAAAATACAAAATGTCACATTTGGCATGCAAAACTATCACAATATATTTCAGTATAAAATTCATAGAGGCGTTTAATTTAGAATGTGTTTAATAACTCGGTCTGCCTGCATCAGTAATCCTGCCTTGAGGTTTAAAGAGATTGTCTTATTTATTCACTTGGTGTTAATTTTTAAAATATTTTTGGAAACCAAAATATTAAGGTTAAGTCTTTATTGTTAATTAAGATTTTCTAATTAAACCAAAAATAATTGTTATTCTGATTAGCTTTTAAGTATGACATATGAAAAAACAAAAGAAGTTTAGCAACTTTCACTGTTTAACTGTGATTTGATTCCAGAAGCATACTATCTATATGGAAATATATATTATTGCTCACAAAATAAAGTCAAGGCAGGATTAATAAGTACTTACTGTTGGCTGCAGATTAATGGGGTAGTGCTACTAACTTCGGTAGCCAAGAGACTAACCTGCTTCCAAAAACGACATTATTTTTTTGCTTAAAGCACAATGTAATAGAGAATTCTTTGAGGTCAAATTATTCTGAAGACTATTTGGGACTTGTGAGTATAGAAAACATGACTTAATGACATTTGAGTTATTAATAATCCCAGTTTAATTTTTGTTTAATCTGAAACAAGTCCATTAAAAATCTTATCAATTTGTATAAACTTTGCAACACTTACTAAAAATGAAAATGGCCTATTTCTGTCAGCTGAAGGTAAGCAATGAAATTCAAATGTCCCATAAAATATTCCTGAATCATGTCCTTCGGTTACATACAATTTATGCTAAGTTGTCGGTTAAAGCGTGGACAAACGCCACCTCTTCCTTTATTTTTTTATTCTCATGTGAAGCTGACAGGGCAAGTTGTCCTCCTGTTGAAATGGAATAAAACTATCTCAGGTGTTGTGTTTGTCTGACCTACTTTGTACCTCCCTCCTCAACGTGGTCTAGGGGCCAAGGGCAGGCTGCCCAAAATGTACCCCAATGGCATAGTGATTATTTTGAATTGAAGCTGCTTGAGAGACAGCCAGCAGAAGACCACTCGTACCCTCCTCTGTCCCCCTGAACACAGGAGATCAATCTCCCATATGGAATGTGCCCTCCCTGTGCCAAGAAATAAAAAGACATCCTTATCACCAGAGATTGGAACTTTTAGGAAGAAAAAGCTGTAGAAACCTTGTTATTTATTTTTACTAATCTACCACCTCAGCCCAAATTTTGCTTCGAATTCTTTCATTAAAACTCTCAAATGCCTGTTTTCTTTATCCCGTCAATTTCTCACAAATGTATCTCTCTCTTCCTAAAATGTAGAAAAACTGCATGCCTTGGTCATTTCTGTAGGTCTCCATTTCATTACTGGGCCTTGCTATGCAGAAATAAAACTTTGGCTTCTTTCTCCTGTTCATCTGTTTCATGTAAATTTAATTTGTAGTCCCGCGAAGACCGTAAAGGGTAGAGAAAAAGTTTCCTCTCCTATAGTGTCATAGGGTCTGTGACTAGTGTCAGAGGTAAGGGCGGTTGCCTTTCAAACTCTGAGCTTGAAGCTCGCTGCCCATGTTCACCCATCCCAGATACCTTGAAGACGCATGATGTGTGGTTTTTAGAAGTGTTGGTTTCCTGTTAATTCTATCTTATTATAATAGATGAATGGTTTCTGATGTCACAGATCATTAACATACCATGCTTAAAAATTGGCTAAACTTTCCCTAGCATAATTGGCAGGCTTGCCTTTTGACCTCCTAATTATATATCGTGTGTCCTCCTCTGTTATCATTGCTAACACCTGACAATTACAGGTCGAGCGAAAATAATTGTCTATTTCCCCCCACCCCCGAGAAACGCACTGTGGCTAATTGCGTGGTTTTACCCAGTTCCTGCATATTTCAAAGACCTGTCTTATCTTTAGGTTGAGCAGGGTCAGGCGCCTCAGCGTCTTCAAATACAGATGAAATGCATAAGGGGCCTCAAGAACAAGGCTCCCCAAGGCTCTTACCTCCTCCGAGTGTCCTTGCTTGGCCGACTGGGTGGCTGTGCCTTGCCGTGGAGGCAAACGGAGCAGCTGAAGACCAGAACACACCCAATGAGGCATGATGGAAACTTTTATGATGTGGGGCTGTATTTCCATGAAAGCCTTTATGTGGTAAGCTCGTCTCTTTGCACACATAGCACTTCTTATGTATCTTCCCCATGCTTCCTATCTGTCCGTCTTTTCACCCCTTTCAATGTAGCTTTAGATATTCAACTTTGTGTAGTAAACAGAAAGGATTTCATTCATTCATTCATTCATTCATTCATTCAGCAAATACCCAGTGAGCGTCCACTATGCCCCAAGCATGTGTTGTGGACCGTAAATGGACATCTTAAATCCAGTGAAAATGGAAATGCTATCTTTATTTGTCAAGAACATGTAATGAGGATGCTTGGTCTCGTTCTTCATCTTTTTAGGATTTATGTGCTGAGCAATTAATGATGAGTGTTATTTGGTGTGTAGTACCCGTATACATGTGTAGGTAGCCAGGGATGCTGATTTTGGGTGAGAACCAAGCTTTAGCCCAGAAGCGAAGTTGGAGGGATTGTTCAGAAAATACATTATGGATATAGGGGGATGTGTTTACCATGCAAAGGGATTCCAGAGAAAACGGTGCTAAGTAAGACAGGAAGAGGTGGGTAAGATTAAAGAGTGACCCTGGATGCAGGGATGAGAAGCAGGGGTTGGAGATCATCAAGTTACCTTTGGAAACAGAGAGGGAAGGCTCAGCTTTCTCTGGGGAATGTTCCAGGAAACTCCAACGCAAGAAAAGAAAGGAGGTTGGGTTAGTCCTGGTGCATTGGACATTGGACATGAGCACAGACTGTTCACAAATATAGAATTGCCTTTTACACTATTAATTCGAATGTGTAAAACAAACATCTTGAGAGTCAATATAGGTACCACAGAGTGATATTTAAGAAAAAAACTAATTTCTCTCTAAAATAGATAGAAATGTGCTCTCTTTCCCCATTTCCCCCTAGGCTTTGTGCTAAAAGGTATCCTTTTAATTAATTTTAGCATGTGGTATTTCATTAAGGGTTGTAATGTATTATTTACATGAAAATACTTTTCAGATAATGTATTATATTTATCCTGACCAACTGAAAACATTAAAATGAGATGTGAAGCTGTAAAAAAATGAGCCATTCTGTACAGAGATCTACAAACAACAAACCTAGGAGGTCATCATTTACTTGTAGGGTCCAAGAAGAAAATTAGCAGCCACCATTTTTTTGGCCACCTTTACTTGTTAGATATCTAAGACCCTTGAGAACAGACAGTGTTTTTGTTGTTGTTTGTTTGTTTGTTTTTTTTTAATGAGCAACAACTCTGTAGTGACTTTTAAGAACTAGAAAAGATAAAAGCCTTCATAAAAGCCACACCATTGAATAACAAGAGCAGAGTGTCAGATGACCTCTTTGTTTGGAAGTTGGCAAGGGTTAAAACCAAAAAGCAAAGCCCTCCTACTGTGGAGAGCCATGTACTAACCAGACACTCAGTGAAAGTCACAGCTTAACCCTAAAATGTCCACTTCTGATATGGTTTGGAGAATTGGTAGTGCCAATGGGAGTGGTAAGACCAGAAGTCTGTTTAAGACAGAGACCTCAACTCTTCCTGAGATAGCATTCTCCCTAAACGAAAAGGAATCCTGGCTGACAACATTCACCGGGGAACCGGACCTCAGTTGGTTTGTCTGTGAGATGGGGATAATATCTGCCTACCAGACACTTGTGAATAATGACTAAGAGAATACTTGTGGAAATCAAGTGCCAGTGTGTAGTAAGAATCCAGAGGCTTCTTTTATTATCATTGTTATAATTATTCTATTTCTTTGATAGTGAAGCCCATAAATTTTTACCCAGTGGACTTTCATTTTAATATATGTGACATATGTTTATATGGTGAGTGACTTTCCAAACTGACTTTTGCTTGAGAGCAATGTCAGTTAACCTTTTCTTTTTTTTCTTTTCTTTTTTTTTCCTTTAATGCTGGATCCCAAAGGCCTTGTGAAAAGGGGGATACCCGGGAAAGGAGTTAGTCTCAGGTCGGATGGTGAGGATATTTTCCCCAGGGGAACCCACTGCCTC
The DNA here is from genome assembly GCF_023065955.2 of Ursus arctos. Taxonomy (NCBI): domain Eukaryota; kingdom Metazoa; phylum Chordata; class Mammalia; order Carnivora; family Ursidae; genus Ursus; species Ursus arctos. Next base: position 14,166,341 of record NW_026622997.1, on the reverse strand, counting down.
TACAGAACCGGGCTTTGAGGACCCATTATAAGAAGGCAGCAGACATAATTCAGCCCCGAGCTGAGCTCTTGGTTCTCACCCTTCACCTCAGAGAAATTTCAGAAATGTGGTGTGACCTAAAATTTTAGTTATTTTAAAAAAGAATTCAATCAGTACCTAATGGGCTGTTACATTCCTTTGGTCCATTTTAATTAAGTACCTGAAATTTTAACGCATGGCGTTAGGCTATAGAATATGTCATTTAAGGAGCTTGCTTTCTAGAGCCATCTGCACAAGTAACTGTTTGATGTTAAAAGGCGATGGGAAGTGTTCTTATTATTGTTATTATGGCATTAGAGGCCCATCCCTGGCTCGCTACCAGAGTGTGAACTCCGAGGGCAGAAGCCACATATATTGCTGTTTGCTTTGAGAATATTCCATGTCTGCTGTTGGAGAATCCTAACATCCCTACAGGTCAAATGCCGGGACGGCTGGAGAAGTGTACTAAAGACAGCTTCAGGGAGAGGGGCAGAACCACTACGTGACTGCTGTTGGAAAAATGCTCAGCGTTAAAAATTGCATCCAGTCTGTAGGGGAAAGCAGAGGCCGGCCCTTCTTTCAATAGTAAAATGCATTTTTCCCTTCCTGCCAAACAGAACAAAAAGTATCTTGGAATAGTTGAAATAACAACCCCAAATTTTCTTCCCCTGTGTCAGAAGCAAACAAACAAAAATAATTACCTCCTGCCACAGCCAAGGAAAATTTACTCTTTAACAGCCTGACAAAATGTCACAGAATTACATCCATCCCTTGGTATCACCTAACAAAATCCTGGATCCCCAAAGAAATGTGCTAGGCTATTTCACATTCAGTGTATATAAGAAAAGTACAAAATTCAGGACAAAAACAAAAACAAGAAAAGCACCCAAACCTCCAGAACTTGACAGGAGAGAGAAGTCATATGAGGCTGTTTGATTTCAGAATAAAAATGCTGTTGTTCAAAGTCCTGTTCATTCCATTGGGTTCTACCCAATAACAGCAAATTTTTCACTAACCACACAATTCTGCCTGCCAATCACTCTGCTGGCAGTTTGTGGGAGACTGACAGTTAAAACAGCAAGTTTTCCAGAAATACTATTTTTTAATAATAGGAATACACATACACAAACACGTAAATGTGCATGGGGTATGTAATTGACATAGGGACACCTAAGATATTTATGTCGTTGCTTTTAAAATGCAAGTCTAAGACAGGGTCATCTCTATTGTAACTCCACGGACGGGGGAAATTGGCTTCATAAGGTCTTTTGACAGTGCAAGGCATCTTACAAGTACTAACTGGGGGGAGATGGTCACCTACTCTCATGCAGAAAGGAGGGACTGAGAAAACTTTTCCCCAAAGGAAGGGCAAATCCTAATTACAGCAGCACCAGTCTGCTGAGGAAAGGCCTCATTACCCATGTAAGTTTACCTTGTTAATAGATCTTGGAATGAGGGTACAATGTTACAACATCAAAGCTGGCTTCGCTTTGGCATCAGGCTATGCCAGGAGGTAAATACTTGACGGTTAAGGTGGAAAGGGTTTGAGAAGTCTCCAAGGGAGGCAGCAGATGTATTGGTAAGCCCAAAGCAATATCACCCCAAACATTCATAAGACTACTTCCAGATACTTTCACTTGGATTTTGTCTAAATAATTCCACACCTTAACATTGGTTGTCTTGTATTGCAAGGTGGAGGTAGATCAAAAACGAGGAGTTGACTGACAGGTCTGAGCTTCAGTCCTCTCATGTAAAATGGGGTCATAACCATTCCCAGCTTGAGTTACTGTAAGAATTGTATTAAATTAAATTATGGAATTTAAACTTAGGCTCATTTTGCTTGAAGATTTTGAATAATTCCTTGGTAGATACATTTGGAACCTACTTGTCTTTTGACATTTATCCTGGAAATCTTTCAAATAGAAAACATTGCCTTCTTTGTTGATCGTGTTCATTGACAAGGCATAGGCTAGGGTCTTTGAGAAGGTATATGCCTATATATACGTATATACATATATATATATTTATGTGTATATATATATAATGTGTGTATATATAATGTATAATATATATATATATATATACCTTCTGTCTTTCAGTTTTGGTAGGATGATAAACTAAGTTAAATATTCAGATTGTTTTAGTCTACCATTCTGCCAGAAGCAGAAGCCAAAGGCATATTTATTTTCAGATTAGGTTCTATAAACACCTGGAAATTCTAGAAAAGATATAAGCCAATGGCCTTTAGATGCATAGATAAAGACTCAAGAGGGAAAAGAATCTCCTTGGTTATCAGAAATGAAGAGGAAATTGAAAACCAGACAGGGCAGTGAGTTAACTGGGGCTGTCACTGCCCTGGGACAGGGGAGATGATCAGTCTTGGGTATCTAAAGCTTTGGATTTCAAAGACCATTCAGGAGGTGAGGCCTTGGGCCCATTATGTATGGAGTTTTGAAAGATCAAGCTAGGATATTCAAGAGTAGCCCCAAAAGGATACACTGGACAAAAAAAATCTGCCCACCAATAGAGGGAAATAATAAGAAATTTCTCTTTCTCTAGGCTCTGTTTAAAATTTTATTTCTCCTGTTAACCTAGCAATAGAACACTTATAATGGAAAATATATAGTAGTTGAAATTAAAAATTCAAAAGATGTATTATATAGATTAGACCCTCTAAGCAGAGAGTTAATGGGCTGGAAGCGAGATCTGAGGACCTTGCCTGGGCTGCAGCACTAAGAGATAAAGAGAAGAAAAAACTGAAGTGATTTGGAAAGATCTAGAAGTCTAACAGGTTATAATATTTCCAGAAGCGGAGAATAGAGAAAAAGAGGGAATAAACATTATATGAAGATGTAACAGCTATTAATTTCCCAGACTTGCCAGAAACTCTCAAATTAAGGGAGCAAAATTGTGAGCAGGACAGAGTAAAATCAATTCACAGGTGGACACACAGTGATGAAGCTGGAGATGGCAGTAGTGAGGACTGAACACATGTGAATATATTCAGGGTCCTGGGAAAAAATTTAAGAAGATAGTTACCTAACCTATCATTCAAGAGTTGGCGCAGGGGATGTTCCAAATGAATAGAAACGGCTTTAACTAACAATACTAAATTAGCTTCCTAAAGCTGCCATAACAAAGGACCATCAATTCAGTGGCTTAATACAAAGACTTTTCTTGTCTCACAATTCTGGAGGCCAGAAGTTTGAAGGCAAGATGTCAGCAGGACCTTGCTCTATCTGACGGTGCTAGGGAAGGACTGTCCTGTGCCTGTCTCCTAGCTTCTGGTAGCCCCAGAGGCTCCTTGGCCGGTGGTTGCATCCCTCTGATGGTCTGTCTTTGGCCGTCTCCCTGTGTGTCTTCACACCATCTTTGCTCTGTATGTATTTGTTTTTGTGTCCAAATTTCCCCTTTTTATAAGGACACCGGTCGTAATGGATTAGGACCCACCCTAATGACCTCATCTCAATTTGGTTAAATCAACAGAGATCCTATTTCCAAATCCTGTCACATTCTGAGATTCTGGGGGTTAGAATTTCAGTGTAACTTCTTTCAGGGGACATACTTCAACCCATAACCAATATAGCCTTCCTAGAAAATTGCTAAAAGAATAACAAGAAGTATCTTTCAAGGGATGCCTGGGTGGCTCAGTCGGTTAAGTGTCTGCCTTCAGCTCAGGTCATGATCCCAGGGTCCTGGGATTGAGTCCCACATCGGGCTCCCTGCTCAGTGGGGGGGTCTGCCTTTCCCTCTCCGTCTGCTGCTCCCCCAGCTTGTGCTCTCCCCCTCTTGCTTGCTCTCTCTGACAAATAAATAAATAAAACCCTAAAAAAAAAAAAAAATCTTTCAAGAGCAAGGAAGAATGAAAGAACTAATGCCATCTTATACTATTCTTTTGAATCTTCTATATTCAAAATGTTTTATAACTTTCCAAAGGAATATTAAATAAACACCATGCCTTTTCTCTTCAATTTTAATAAAATATTAGGCAATTAAGAGCTTTTGAATAGCAGAAGAAAGAATAAATGATTGTATAATTTGTACAATTAAATGATTATTTCTCCAACTAATGAACTCAAAGTTAAGTCAAGGGTTGGGGCTAGGACATCTCTGTTTTCACAAGATGTATATACCACAGTTGGAAAGCACTGATTGAAACCACCTATATATGTGTAGGAATCCATCTTGTTTACAGTTACAAAGATGAGAAGCTATAGAAAACGGTACTGTAGAAAACCAGTACATAAGGAAAATCTTATGAGAAAATTGGACTGATCCTTTGAAAATCTGGTGAAAAATTTTACTCTTTCTTCATTTGTGCTTGGTTTCTAATATTCTAATCTATGCAGATAAATGAATTTGGAATCTTTAGTGTTCTATCGAAAATTGAAATAGAAAATATACTAAACTACTTTTTAAAAATGTGAAGTCACAAATTAAGAATTGTGATGATTATGACTTTTTACATTATCATTTAAGATAAATCATTATTCAAACATGATATTTAAATATGACAATTAAAAGTATTATTATTATTATACTCTGGCCATAGTATCTGAACTGAAAGAACAGTTTGTTAATTATTACATAAAACTGCTATGCTTATAATTCTTTTTCATTGGGTACAGGGATTGGCCAACTTGAAAAAAAAAAAGGATACAAATAATAGGTTAAAGAAGCAAAACCAGCAACATTCAGGCAAAGAACATTGATTAATGAATTTTAAAAAAAGTTCTGAAAGGTCATGTGCTCACGTTGGGCTAAGCCTCAGGCAGCTCTAACAAACATGACCAGGCCGTCTGTGTGGAGCAGGTAACCCATGCTGACTCCGAATTTGCTGACATTACAGGGTTATTATTTCTGGAAGGATGTAGCATTCTGGAACAATTTCTCTAATGATTCCATTAAGACCATGGTTTCCTTCAATTTGGCTTACATATTTCATTTTTCACATTACCCTACACCACAAAGAAAAGAAAACCATGTCTTGGATTGAGGGTCTGTGTCACCAAAGGGGGAAAAAAAATCACTCAATTTTGATGGTACTTAACCCCATTTTATTCGATAAGCACATCTGTTTTTTGAATCACATGTCAGTGTGTGAATGATGAAATTTTATGAATACTAGTTTAAAGGCAAAAAATAATGTGCCTTATAGTAAGTTGTGGCAAATTGAGGACTTTTTAAGAAAGAAGTCGGACATGTGTCATCACTGGTATTTAAAAGCACACTATAGCAAAGAAGCTACTGGAAAAGGAAGATCATAGAACAAAATGTGACAACACAGGCTTCTTTCTACATGACAGAATCACAATGAGTGGACATCTATTAGTCTCTTATTTTCAAGACGATCTGTTCTGTACTTATTTGTGCCTGGATGAGGCTTTGTCTTTGGATTCAGGAAAATAAAAAACCTCTTAACTACTAAAAAAAAATCTTTTAGAAATACTATCAGAAAGTTTTCTTGTATATTTGAATATGAAGAATAAATACAGGGGACCAAGTCCTGGTAGAATGGTGGTTAAGAGTGTGCACTTTACCTTGAGTTGAATTTTGGTTCCAAAATCCACTTAGCAATGTGACTTAGAGCAGTCACCTAATCTCCCTGTGCCTCTGTGATCTCCACATAAGATGGTCATCACAAGAAGCCCAACCTCATTGATTTTATGATGTTATTTACCACCAATAGGGTTGTGGTTTAGGGTAAATGTTATGCCGTGCGGCTCAGGACCAACATGCTTCAAGGACTAAAGTATTTTAAAATTAAGAACAAATCAGCTCTAAAAAACAAAACAAAACAAAACAAAACAAAACAAAACAAAAATAAACAAACCCCAAATATATGCCTAAAATGAAGTTTTGGTTAACTGAAGTATGTCATTATTTCTCTTTCTGACATGTCCATGACTATATGGTTCGAAAGGGTAGATGAGCTATTGTGAACAACATTTATGCCTAAGTCCACTCTTTCTAAAACCAGGGAAGTGTTTTAGGCCAATGTAGAGTTTACAGTTTTCACTAATATTATGGCATTTAACTTCAAAAGAAATAAATGAAGTAGACATTGATATTTCTATTTCACAGATGGAGAAATAATACTAGTTGCCTGAGATCTTAGCAGGGCAATGTTGGCAATGAAACCCTTGCACAATATCTCTGGGTACTCAACTCCTTTCTACCTCCAAAAAGGGCCCTCCACTAACCCCAGGGGTATCACCAATGTTCCTTTGGTCATCATTAGTGAAAGTGGTCTTTTTCAACACATCACTCCAACCCTTTCTTTTGAAGCATCTGTTGACTTCCCATTGCTCTTAAGATAAAGCCATTGCCGTGGATTCAAAGACATTGGCAATGTGGCCTCAGCCTCTGTCCACAGTCTTTACCCTCATTAAATAAAGCAAACTTCCCATTATTTACCCAAGCACACTCTTAGCTCTAGCTGTACCCAAGTTTCAGGTATCCTACAAGTTTGGTGTGCCATTGGGCATTTGTCCCCAATGTTAACTCCTACTTACCCTTCAAATCCCAAACTCAATCACTTTTGCTATTGTTTATACACATGAATGAGCTCCAAGAAGATTTCCTGTTTGAGAGGACAGAGGCCATACCATATTTATTGGTGTGTCTTTTGGAGCATATAGTACTTGTACATGGTAGGTATTTAATAGATGCTTCTAAAAAAAGGAAATGAAATGTGAAACTTTAGTTATAAAGATGCAATATCTTAATGTAGATTTAGTTTTTCAAAAATGAGTACAAGGAAATGTCAAGATAATCTTAAGAGTCAAATCTTGGTAACAGTAGCTTCTAAGATGGAAATAGATCTGATTGAGAAGAAACAAATCAATTTGGAGGAAAAGATATGATTTTCACATTACTTATAAATGGGGAGCCCATCACTAGTAATGAGTAAGAGAATAAATATCAATGTTTTATGGTTTTATAATTTCATGTTTATTTTTTATTGTCTCCCTTCTTTAATATATAAAAGCAATATTTTAGGTAAACATTTTCTAGAGAAAGAAGTGAGCTCATAAACTCATTCCCTTGAAGCATGAACAAATTCAACAAAGCTCATTCTCAAGTGGAATGACTTCTGAGAATTTCCAGGGTACTTAGACATGCATGGGGACCTCCCTGAATGCACCTGTTTGATGTTATAGTGACTGTAAACTTGATTATTTTAAAAACCAAGCAAACATTTCTCCAGATTATTTTTGATATTTCTAAGTGAAAATAGCTCTATTGGCCTTTCTAATTATAGAATGTAATTACAAGCTCTTTATTAAGAAAATCATAGAATTTAAAAAGTATATGTAAAAATCTAGCTCTCGGCAAGCATATACTGGAGCTGCATTAACAGCATACACACCTTCTTTTTATTAGTCATTGCCATCTAACCAACGCTGGTTAAATTATTCACTCACTGTGCAAATGAAAAGTAGGTTTAGTAAATAAATAAATAAGCACTTCAAAACTAGGAAAAACAACAAGTAATAAAAGAGTTAAAAAATATGAAAACCTGGCAAGTAGCATTTCTGAATTCATACTAGCTTGCTTGAATTATTGGAAATCTTTCATGTTTGGTGTTAATTCAGATGGAAGTTGCTGGGTTAGTCAAAGGTCACTGCAATGTACATGGCCAAATAGATTAATTTTATTTTCTTGCATAACATATTTTGCATATTGTTGTTCATTCATTCGGTTACCAACAACTTGTTGGGGTAGATTAAAGATAGCCGTAACTTCTTTGTTATTCCCCTCACTGAAAAGCGAGAGCTATGATTCCTCCCCTTGAATCTGAGGGCGGAGAAGTTTGTGACTATTTAACCGATGGATTATGATGAAAATGAGGCTGTCAGTTTCTAGGTGTAAGATCTGGCTTTAAAAGACTTTAAAAGATTGGCAGCTTCACTTCCTGTCTTATTGGAAGCCATGTTCTTAGGCACTTGAGGTGCTATGTAAAAGAGTTCATAAAAATCTACCTTGCTAGAAAGACCAGAAGGTGAGGCCCTGTGACTGTAGGAGAAAGAGCTCCTGAGCAGGGCCTGGCTCTCTATTTGTCTTTGCCACTGTGCCTGACATGTGAGAGAAGCCATCTTGGACTCTCCAGTTCAGCCCAGCCACTAGTTAAATAGCATCAAGTGGTCCCAGCCAATGCTGTGTGGAGTAGAAGCGTCACTCTGATCAATCATGCCTCTTTCTTCGAGCACAGAATTGGCAGATAGAATAAAATGTTGTTTCAAGCCACTAATTTTTGTAGCAATAAGTAACTGAAGAGCTTATTTATGTAGTTCCTCGTATGACCAAATACTATCTCAAGAGCTGGAGGAATAAAGTCAGGACCCTCTTCTTAACTTGCATGAGTAGCTTTTGCAAACTGAACCTTGTATGCTTAAAGGAAAAAAAAAAGAATCCTTTCATTTCTAAATTCAGCTTTGAATAAACCAAAAGGCATTTGGATCTTGTATGAAATGGCTTGTCCTTTAGTTATGCCATATGCGTATAGGAAGGTAGATGTGGAAGATGAGGGTGGATAGAAAGGGGGCTGTTATGGACTGAATTTTGTACCCCCCCACCCCCTTCCCCATTCATATGATGAGGTCATAAATCCCAGTAAGTCAGAAGGTGACTGTATTTGGAGATAGGGTCTTTAAAGAGTTAATTCTGTTAAAATGAGGTCATTAAGGTGGGCCTTAATCCAATATGGTTGCTGTCTTTATAAGAAGGGGAGATTAAGGCATAGACACATACCAATGCAAGACCGATGCAAGGGAGACAAGCCAAGGAGAGAAGCCTCAGAAGAAACCAACCCTGCCAACACCTTGACCTTGGACTTCCAGCTCCCAGAACTTTGAGAAAATAAATTTCTGTTGGTTAAGCCCCCCAGCCCATGGTACTTTGCTATGGCTGCCCTGGAACATGAATCCAGGGGCTCATGAAGAAGGGGTGACAGTGAATAGTTCTTTTTTTCCAGTGGGAAAGAAGTAGCAAGGATAGATTCTAACGTTTTAGAATTCAATGTGTAAATCTGGCATCACTGAAATAGGGTCTGGCTCTCCCATCCCTCTGGCATAGCCACACTGTCTGTAGGTGGGTTTGGGCTAATTGTAGGGCACGCATAGGTACCTCAGAAGCTCCAGAGAAAACCTTATTCAGATTCACTGTACTATCAGGCTATTTCATGTATCTGTAGAATTGTAAGAAGTCTATCAACCAGTTAATATTTATACATCAGTGTGTCAAGGTATCATTATTATAGTATTAGATGGGCACCATTTTTGTTTTACTGGAGGGAAATCCAATATGAATAAAATAGCAACTTTTCAAACATGACATTTAATCCATGCATGTAAATCAAACTGAGAATCTATTATTCATTATTAAAAGGGTGGCATATTTTTATTACACTGAGAATGAAACACAAATACTGTGAAAAATTTAGTGCCTCTTCTTGAAATTTTAAGACACTTATCATGCAGTCAGCTGGCTGGTACTGACACTCATTTTAAAATATAGCCATGAAATTAATAAGTTTGAAGTTTTATGCCTGAAAAAAGGATGCTCAATTTCAGTGAAATAGGCAAATTTATTTTTTATTTAAAGCTTCCTAAATACTTAAGATGGTAAAGTACTTCAGTAATGTTCTGATTCCAATATGTATATGAAGAATATAGTTCATATTCTTGTCATTATTAGTCATGGCCACAGTGTTCTTCCCCGAAGTGCTTTCTGAAAACTGCATATATCAGAAACTGATTAAAAAGACCTAAAGTATTAATTCTTAAAATATGATGAACCCAACATTTTGCAAGAGGTTATTTTCTATGTGACATTTAATATAAAAAAATTGAAATGATTTTAATAACTCATAGGAAGGAGCAGTCTTAGGAAAATAGAGCCTCAGCATGATTGCTTTTATTGATTATTGATTATTACCATTAATAATAAATAATCATGGAGTATATTATAGTATGCAATTTTAGAACGTTTTCCATTATATTAGTTGGATGAAGCCTTTTTTTTTTTTTTTTGGTCAGTTCTTGAAAGGGTCACTTCTGCTGGTCAAGGGGTCCCCCAGATTTGTGACAACCTAGATTGCAAATGGCTTTTCCTAAATGGCATGGGTGGTCACTGGTCATGCGTCCCACTCTCGGACATGGGCTGGTTCTGCTAAGGGTTCAGCACTTTAGGAAAACATTTAATCTCACTGGCCTCAGTTCCTTCATCTGTACAAAGGGAATCTAATAACTAATTCATAGGGATTTTGTGAGCATGAGTTAATATGATATATAAATTGTTGAGCATGGTGGGTTGCATGTAGGAAATAATTCTTTGCTATAACTATTTTTATCACTATAATAATAGTCCCCCATGTAGAATGTTCTCTGTTTTCCTCTGTGTTAGGTTTCTGCAGCTCTTCAAAACACCCCTTCCAGAAGTATTAGTTAATCCAGCCTTGATTTATTTCTTGAAGACAGCTCAGTTTCCATTTAATTTATTTGATGTTATTTTGCCTCTACTCATTGCTACTGAGTGATGTGACAGGTTTCAAGGTCTTCAATGTGGAAATTCACTTAATCACTGTGCCTCGTAGTCTCTGGCAGAGAGGAAGAGTAAGGTGTGTTGATTGCCTGCAGTGCGTCAAGTTCTTCACTATATGCTTACTACGCACAATCAATGCAAGCTCCATGCAACCTAATCCATTGTTAAACCCATTTTGCGGATAAGAGAAACCGAGGTTTTAGAGATGAGGACTTACCCAGATGTTTGAAGCTGAAATTGCAACCCAGGTGTGAATGTACTCACAGTCCAAATGCTAAAGTTCACAATCCACCCTAAACTGATATACTGGTTTTTCCGTATCTTTCAAGTACTCATCAATTCTTATTATATTTCTTTGTATTTTTACCAAACTTATTTCTATTTCTAAAGCCAAGTCCCTCTCTCTTTTGAGGTTCTTCCTCTGTCCTTTTGGAGGACAAATTTTATATCATATAGTAAACTAACATTTGGGCATGAGGCTTTTACTTTACATGATGTTGAAAGGTGGTCATTTAATCTTAAGACTATTTGGTAGCACTAGAATGTGAACTTCTTGGGAGTAGGAACTTGGGACTGTTTCGTTCATTGTTGTATCTCTAGCACCTAGAAATGTGGCTGTCTCAAATATCTCCAAAATGAACAAATCTAAAAATTCCAGTCTCATTGCAGACTTTAAATAGTCAACTATTGCTTGCCTCTTAGCTGAAAATTTTTTTAACTTCAAAAAAATTTTGGTGCTTTATGCAGACTGACATTCTTTATTTTATTGCAAATGCTTTTGAAATGCCACAAATCCATCTTTGCCCTCTGTGTCTGCTCTCTACATCTGTTCACATCTGATGTATTCAGAGTTAAGAATGCCCTAGTTACCAAATAGTAGTTCTTGTTCACTTTGCATGCAATTCAACAATCAAATCATTTTGAATTCTCTCAAGAGGAGAAACTTGCTTCTATATTTGAACTCACTCACATTCAGAGGGAATATGTTTTAATCTTCAACATCTATACAAAATGTCTCACAATTACTTCTAAGGCCCTAATTCTCATATGAACACCAAGCGAAGTCACAAAGGGCTGAATAAGGTAAAGAATGTCTCCAAGGTCACGTGGCCCGTTCATTGCAAAGAAGAGGGCCAGTTATCTTTCCCACTTATCAGCCTCATACATATACCAGACTGTAGTCAAAGACTTTTCAACTGATAGGCTCTCAAAGCTCATGGTGAAGGCAGGAAAACAATTTCTGTTCAAAGAAAAACATCATGAACTCAAGGACTGTTGAAGGTGAATCTAGTAAACCACAAATCGGATCATGGCAAGCCTCTGCTTACGAACTTCTAGTGGCTGGCCATGGCATTGAGAATAAAATCCAAATTCCTTACCTTGGCCTTCAAACCATATGTGATCTGGTCTCTATCCCCTTCTCTCATTTTATTTCATACTCCTTTTCTGCTTGTGTGTTTCACTCCAGCTTCATGCTTTTCCATTCTGTGAACACAACCAGCTCATTCTTGTTGCGGGGCCACGGAATTCGTTGTGGCTTCCTGCCTAGGAGGGCTCCTCTTTCCACTGTGACATGGCTGGTCTCAGGTTAACTGTCATTTTCTTAGACTAGTTTTCTTAACAGAATAACTCCTCTGGTCATTTTCTAGTACATTACTATTTTATCTTGATTATTTCAACATCCCGTAGTGATCAATTAGAGCATTTGCTGCTATTAAAATTGTCTTCTTTGGCTATTGATCATCCCTTCCCACACCAGAGTGTAGCTCAAAGAGATTAGGAAGCTTGTTTGTCTCCATTCCATTATTTATTTATTTTTTTTAATGATTTTTTTATTATATTATGTTAGTCACCATACAGTACATCCCCGGTTTCCGATGTAAGGCTCGATGATTTATTAGTTGTGTATAACACCCAGTGCACCATGCAATACGTGCCCTCCTTACTACCCATCACCGGTCTATCCCATTCCCCCACCCCCCTCCCCTCTGAGGTCCTCAGTTTGTGTCTCATAGTCCATAGTCTCTCATGTTTCATTCCCCCTTCTGATTACCCCCCCTTTCTTTATCCCTTTCTTCCCCTACCGATCATCCTAGTTCTTATGTTCCATAGATGAGAGAAATCATATGGTCCATTCCATTATTTTTATCCACATTGCCAAAATAGTGCTTGAGTACAATATGGGCTCTTAACAAAATGTCTGTGAATGAATGATTGAGTGAATGGAAGGAAGTGGTAAAGCTGGATATCATTTTAGATACAGCCAAATCAACAATTTGGTAGCTGGGAAAATGTGAGCAAATCGTAACTTTCCTAAATCTTTTTTCCATCACCTGTAAAATGGGCTAATATCAATGCTGTAACAGGATTGTTATCACCAATCAAACGTGATAATATGCACTTAAGAGCTTTTGTAAAATAGAAAATACTGCCCAGGTATTACTATTATTACTAGTTATCTTTGGTACAAAGTGGGTTGCCCAAAGGAAAAACGTTGATTAGCAAGCATTGCCAAAAGTTTTCTCCTTTCCAAATGATATATTTGCCTGCTCCTTGTAAAACCATTTGTGGTTAATTTGTTGGTCTTTGATCTAATCATGCTGCAGATGTTCAGAAATGCCATCTTTCTGTGCATTGAGGCTCAGTCACTCGGGTTTGGAAAAGTAATGGGCTGTGCCCAATTTTTCCCCAATGTGTTCAACTCTCAGGGACAATGAAGGGAAAATTTATCTTTTGCCTAACAAGGAGAAACTGAAAAGAAAATTCAACTTTTTGTTTTTGCAGTAAAAAAAAAAAGGGGGGGTGTATAGAAATCCCAGAACTGAATTTTCTAAATTAAAATATTCAATTAGATTTTGCTATCTCCCTAGAGTGAAATATTCTTAGTTGAACATTTGAGTAGCATGTGAAGAGATGAGTTATGACATATTGAGGTTGAGGTCAGGTAATGGAATTTCGATATAATGAGATGACATGCCATATATTTCCTCTTGATTTCAGTCATGTTTGATGGGAAAGTGGGGAAAGGTCATATTTTTTAGCCCATAATTATTCAGGTATGAATCAGTTTGATTTTAGACAGGAATGTGGTTGCCCTAAGCTGTGTAAGTCATATGATCAAGGACACACAAACCTGTCTTATCTTTGTGTCCGTATTGAATGGTGATAGTCAAAGAGTGGTCTGAAGGATCACCTGAATTACCTTTACCTTAGCATGCTTGCTTAAAGTCAGATTCCCAAGCCTCACCCCAACTTACTGATTTGAGGATGAGAACGAGGCCTGGAAATCTGCATTTTTGATAAGGACCCTTGGATAACTCTTATACAAATTAAATTTGGGGAACTGCGAGTCTAGAGCCTTGAGGATGCCATTGTATGATTATCGATGTTCCTCAAATGATCATATTAGTTGTTAAGAAATCTAAAAATTAGATTCAGGGACTGTAGTTTTTGAGAGATCATTAAGTGGAATGCCCATTTCAGGATGACTTTTATTCAGAATGACTAATTTGTAAGCTATCTGGTGAATCTAGCCCTTCTGAAAGACTCGTTCTTTAAGGATCCTGAAGAATGGGGTTTTATTGTGGTAAAAATGTGTTTTTTCTTTTTCTTGCTAAGCCCCATGTCTACTTTCAATGGCTGAACTCAGAGTGAGCAATTTAAGAGAGAACAGGCTGAAACACGTGGAGGAAGAGCCACGGATCCTCAGTGTGTAGGGATGAGGAAGAGAAGTAAATAGGCTGGAGAAAAATGACCTTGGGCCTTTTCTATATGAATCCAAGGTAGGCTTTCTGATGCTTTACCTCCTACATTCAGGAAGCATAATAGCATGAATGGCTCTGCAGTAGATTGCCAGAAGTCAGAAACCAGCTCCACCCTCTACATGCCTTTTCTGTGTGACCTGATGCTGGGTCTCTTTGTCTCATTTGTGTCATTCATAAAAATGGAGTTAATAATAAAATCTACTTCATAGGATTATTGTGGTGATTGAGTTGACAAGGATAAAGTGATTTAAAAAGTGCCTTGCATTTCATAAACTTTCAACAAACAATGACTTTTGATATACTACCTTTTAGGATTAAGGAAAACAAACAAAAAATCAATTTTCTAAAACAGGGCCCTGGAATGCCTACATTTGCACAGGGGAGTGCATGGTTTTCCAATGGTGTAGGAAGTAAGATTTTTCTCTCAGAAGCTGTGACAGTAATAGCTGTCACCACCCTCTGTCCTTGATCCTTAGTCCAAGATAAGTTTCCAAGAATAATTACTTTCTTTTATCCCACAGCAGAAAGACTGGGGATTAGAGCTAATTTGCCTATTTATTTATCTTGGCTGAGGGAATGGAGAGGAAAATACTGGTACTATAAAACTCTCCCTGGATAACCTAGATTACCCTGTGCTGTGGCATCAATTCCCACTCATCTGTCCGCAGTTGTCTGCCGCGGAAAGAACGTTTGGTGATTTCTCCTGCAAATTAAGTGTATTTATTTACTTCCTGGACTCCCCTTATTCCTTAGAATGTTAGTCCTGGAAGACACGGTTTAGTTTATTACCCATTCTGTGTACCTGCCACCTTTCCTTTGTCACCACTGTCTTCCTCTCTCCTCCATCCCCCAATGACTACCACCAACATTTAATAAATGGTAGAACTAAGATCCAGAGATGGTAGGTTACCTACTTAAGTGGTAAATTGGGATTTGACCTCATGTTTGTCTGATGCCAAAGCCCATGCTTTTTAACCACTAGGATATATAGCTTCTCTTTTAAAGCAGGGAAGCAATTAAACAGGATGGGAATGAACAATGAGGATTGAAGTAATCTATATGTAAAGTCAAGAGAATCACTTAAGATGCATTTAGAAGAATTGGAACCTCAGCCATGTGTAGGCAGCAGCATGGTAGACTTACCTGGAACAATTTAAGCATTATGGAGTATTCTGTTTTATCTATGGAAGTGCAGATTATATGAGTATTTGCATGTTCCTCTACTATCGGCTTTGTCATGAACCTGACAAAAACCACCACGCACTTGACTTTATCTCCGATGACATAGATCTGTGGCTCTGAGGCTATTTTGGCACAATAATCGTCTATCAAGAAGAACAGTTAAGACTGGACTGGAGTAAATACAAAGCAGGGCCAGTGAAGCAGTCTAACTAATGTTAGACTTGGTTATTCTATGGTAACAAAAACCCCTCATGATAGCTCAGTGGCTTACTACAGTAGAAGCTTATTTTCACTTGAGCTCCATGCTCACTTCAGGAAAGCGAGGGGTTTGTTTTACCCATTTTCATTCTGAGTCAAAGACTGGTTGAAAGATCACCATCTGGAATGTCATTTGTCACTGTGACAAAGGACAGAAAAAGAGAACTCTCGAAGGTCTAGAACCAAGAATAAATGCTCCAGCCTAGAAGTGATACGTGTTATGTTCTCTTAAAGATCATTGGCCAAAACTAGTCAAAGGGCCCACCCAACCACCAAGGAGCTTGGAGGTGCAATCCTACTGTATGCTTAGAAGGTGAAGAGCTAAAAATATTTAACGAACGACATTAATGACATCATGGTTTCTCAGGAGTGACTGGGGAGCTTCCTAACAATTAGAACTGTTCCCACTTGGATTAATTTACCTTATGAATTGGCAAACCTTCCCATCAACGTAGGGTTCAGGTAGAGAATGAACAACTGTCTTGCATATTATAGAATAGATTTCTAACTGGGCAAGGGATTGAATATAACACATTTTCTCAATTTTTGTGTTGGATATATCACCAGTATTTTTATTAGATAATCTGTATTCCTCAACAAATTTCTAAAAATGCCCTATTCTGAGGTCATTTACAACTCTTTTCTTCTTATTATAATTATTTGCTTTATGTTTAAGTGCTTTAAAATTCTTAGAAGATCTTAGTAATTGTTATGAAACCATGTAAGTCTCCTAGCCCATATCTGGACCCCACCTGCCTGTACTTCTGCTTGAGCACCTGTAGATTAGTAATTATTACCTCAAAAGTATTGTTCAAACGGAAGACCCCAAGGTTCTTTGGTTATAATGAGCAGAACTTGAGACAGGAAGAAGGATTTCCTGATAAAGAGGCTCTTGTGAGAAAAATAACAGACTCTGTGTGTGTGTGTGACATTTGAGAAAATTATTTTGACAATACTTAATACGTATGTGTATGTATTATATATTTTAATATATGTATGTGTAGTAAGGAATAATACTAGGAAGTTAGATTGTGGTGAGGCTGCATTAGGGCTTTAATGTGAGGCTAAGGAATTACAAATTAAATGGTAAACATAAGGTGATAATCAGATGTCAGTTAGACAAGAAACAGCCTACCAAGAAGCAAAAAGTGGAGCTTATTCCTAACCAAAGTTTCCGGAAACCTTTTGTTCAGTGCCAGAGACAAAAGTAACTTTACATATGACCAGAATACAGAACAACAACAACAACAAAAAAAAAAAAAAAAAGAGAGAGAGAGAGAGAGATAGAGAAAGAGAAAGAAAGAAAGAAAGAAAGAAAGAAAGAAAGAAAGAAAGAAAGAAAGAAAGAAAGAAAGAATTTCCCATGATATAAATATTTTTATATTATATTCAGGACTTCACAATAAGGAAATATGGATACTTGACCAAGTATGACCCTTTGGCAGCCAATAATAAAATTTTCTGTTACATATTATAGATGGCTCTATATTTTTAAGATTTTTTATTTTTGAGATTTAGCAGTTGGACTATGATAAGCCTGTGTTATTTGCTTTTTTATTTCATCTTCTCAAGATTTTCTGAGCTTCTTTGGTTTTGTGGGTTGATGTCTTTCATCAGTTTTGGAACATTCTCAGCCATCATTTCTTCAAATTTTTTTCTCTGCACAATTGCCTTTCCCTTTTTCCTTCAGGACTCCAATTATGTGTGTTCACTATTGTCCTACAGGTCTCACATGCTCTGATCTGGTTTTTTCTTTTTTCTGTTTTCATTTATTTTATCTTTGTGCTTCAGGTAGGATATTTTTATTGACCTCTCTTCGAGTTCATCTAACCTTTCCAGCTTTGTCCGTTTCTATTGTGAAGTCCACTCAATAAACTTTTCATTTCAAGTATTTTATGATTTTTGTTGTTGTTGTTCTCAACTTTTTGCAATTTCTCTCCTGGAGTTTCCTCCCTTTCACTGGTTATTTCTATCTTTTCCTCTATTTCTTTATCCTAATTGTGATTGTTTAATGTCCTTGTTAATTCTAACATCTGGGTCTGTTCTGGGTTAGTTTCCATCGGCTGTAATCTTTTGTCTAGACATCACATGTTCCTGATTCTGTGGATGTCTCACAGTTTTGCACTGTATATTTTGTATACTGTATATTTGCAGTATATAAAGGAATTGTAAAGACTGTAGTAGAAAATATTTATCCCCCACTAAAAAGCTATCTCTGTCAGGCAACTAGGGTGAGGGAAAGATCTCTCTGGTTAGATTAAGCTAAGTTGGGGTTAAGTTATAGCTTTAGTTAATTAATTCATCACTGGTTTTTGAAAGTGTTGAGGTGTAAAAGATTCTCCCTTCCAATCTGGCTTGGTGTCCAAGCACCATGTAACTGTGGGATTCTGCTGTGCTCCCCAGCCCTGCCTCAGGATTTCTGTGCCACTGGAGAACTCTCTTTGACTCTCGCCCTGGACCCAATTACTCACATGCTGCTGAGCACTGGATACAAGTCCTAAGGTTGAGAATTGGTAGATAGTGAGGACTTGCTGTGTATCTGAGACTCCTATATATTCAATATCCCATGTTGGTCCTAGGCTGTTAAACATTTGGTCAGCTTCTCCTTTAGCTGTAAAGATTCTCACCCAGTGGCAGGTCTGCTCCCTCACCTGTTCCCTGAGATTAAAGCTAGTTCATATATGGAAGGCTTGTTCCTCTCCGAGGTTTAGTTTCCCCTGTTTCTTTGTGTCCTCAGTTCCCCTGTGGGTTCAATAATGTACACAATTGTGTAATTTAATTGTTTTTTTTAATATAATGGGAATTATGGTCATTTATGATCATCCCCCTCATACGCAGAAGCAGAACTTTGAAGGTCTTCTGGGTTTTAAAATTTAATTTAATTTTTTAAGTTTATATTTATTCATTTGAGAGAGAGAATGAGAGAGGGAGAGAGCACAAGCAGGCAGAGCATCAGAAGGAGGGGGAGAAGTAGGCTCCCAACTGAACAGAGAGCCCGATGATATGGGTCTTGATCCCAAGACCCTGGGATCATGACCTGAGCCGAAAGCAGATGCTTAACTCACTGAGTTGCCCAGGCACCTTCAAGGTCTTCTGGTTTTGAAATCACTTTGTTAATTTTTTTCTGATTATAAAAATAATAGTCCTTTTCAAAATTCCAGAAAGTCCAGAAAATTGAAGAATAGTTTATCAATATGCATTTTCATCATTTTGTAAGACTATCCTAATCCTCTCTGGTTTGCTTCACTTTCAAAATATTTGGTATCCAAGTGGAAAGAATTTTACTTCTCTTCCAATTTTCCATGCAACTTTGGCCTTCAAAATTCTTGTTTATTTCTTGGATTTTGCTTGTTCATTACTCTCCTTTCACATGCACCTTCTGTGCTATGGAAGATGAAACGCATCACCCTAATGTCACACAGCGAACTTCAGTTCTATAGTGTCTCCTCTTTCAAAAAGTATGCTCTTCTTGGTACTCAGAAAATAAAAGATATTTTGGCGCCCCCTCCCCACCAACCACGCGTACTCTCATGATGAGATGGCATGGGCGGTTGGCAGAGACCAATACATTTATTTCCCTCATTATATAGCATTCGATTACAAAGCTATTGAAAAATGCTCGTGGAAATATCACATCATAAGACAGCTGTGGAAGTATTCGGGTTTGTGGAAAGGATCCTTTGAGAGACACAATGAAACTTAGTGATCCTTTGTTGCCAAAAAGGAAAAGAATGAGTCCCCAGCCACGCATTACAGAGCAACAGATCTCTCCTATGATACACGGTGAGGGAAAGACACTAAAAGAATAAATAAGACAACTATTGTCAGATAAAATAAATTCCTTTATTTGGTAACATATAGCTCTTATCCTCCTTTTCAATCAATATCAGCGACTGGATTTTGTTGTGTTCACATACTGATTTCTTTGTGGCTGTCAAGGTAGTTGCATGTGACTCTTCTATCTTGTAAAATAGGTTGCAGTGGAGTTTCCTTTTGTGCATGAGGACTGGCTTCTTATTTACATGGTGACAGTGGATGCGTGCTGCCTGGTGGTAATAGGTTATGTCTGGAAGCCTCCAACTGTTTTTTCTCATACACAAAATGATACTGGTGTTTTACATGTTTACAGATGAACTTTAACCTTGAAATACTCTTTTCTTCTTTATTAAATAAACGGTAATCTAACTCATCTTAGAAATAGTTGAGGTATGGGGCACCTGGGTGGTTAAGCGTCTGCCTTTGGCTCAGGTCATGATGCCGGGATCCTGGGATCGAGCCCCACATTGGGCTCCCTGATCAGCAGGGTCTTCTTCTCCCTCCCCCTGCTTGTGTGAGCTCGCTCTCTCTTTCTCACACTCTCTCTCCCTCTCATATATATAAATAAAATATTAAAAAAAAGAAGCAGTTGAGATAAAGTCTTAATAATAATAATAATAATAATAAATAGTTATGTGCATTTTATGTTTTTAAGACCATTTTTATATTTATTGGCCTGATAGTGGTATCAATTCTGTGAAGAAGATGATTATATCCTGGTTTTTTATTTGTGTTATTTTTTTAAATTTCATTTACTTATTCTAGAGAGAGAGAGCATAAGCAGGAGGGGAATGGGGAGAGGGAGAGAGAATCTCAAGCAGACTCCAGGCTGAGCGGGGAACCCAATGCAGGGCAAGATCTTACCACCCTGAGATCATGAGCTGAGACAAAATGAAGAGTCGACGCTTAACCATCTGTGCCACCCAGGTACCCCTCCTGGTCTTTTATCCATGAGGAGACTGGAATGCATTAAAGCCTTGATACAAAAAAAGAAGTGACTAGCCCGAGACCACAGAAATTTAATGATAGAATTGGGTCAGCACTGCTCAAATTCTTACTTTATGTACTTTGAACGTATTGCTGAATCAGACCTGGGTAGTATGAGAGAAGCACTTCTAAAGACAGGGATGAGAATAGATAAAATTATTGTAACGACATCAATTCAACTTTATTTTTAAATGATGATCTGAAACAGGTTTCTGACTCCATTTTTCCTTTTCCTCTTTCTCATTTAGCTTTTATTTTCTTATCACAAAAGTTACTCACAGCCAAATAGCCAAATGAAAAGTATGGCTTGATTAAGAATCTCTTTTGTCAGTAATTTGTGTCTAATGTTTTTAGCTTTCCCATGGGCTGTTGTAGAAAATGGTAAATCTGGTTTAAATGAAACCTGATCCTGTTCATGGTTTCATAGCAGCTGCCACGGGGTTATGGTATTTTTCAACAGATGCTTCTGTTTCATTTTAAACATAAACTAAGTCTTAGAATATTTACATAAATCATATAAAATATGCCTACACACTTTTGGCTAAATATATTACTATAAAATAGTCTTAAGCAAGTCCCTATCTTTGCCCATTCATAATTATTCACTTAGAATTTGAAAATGAAACCCAAGCCTATACTCTATTTATTAAGATAAAAAAGATTATTCATGTCTTGCACTTTGCTGAAATTCATTTTTTTGAGGATTTTATTTATTCATTTGAGAGAGAGAGAGAGCAGGGGAAGGGGCAGTGGGAGAGGAGAGAAGTAGACTCTCCACTGAGCAGGGAGCCTGACTCGGGACTCGATCCCAGGACCCTGAGATCATGACCTGAGCCAAAGGTAGATGTTTAACTGACTGAGCCACCCAGTGCCCCCTAAAGTTCTTTATTAAAAGACCAAAGCACAAGCTCCATCTCTACACCTGGGGACCTGAAGAATGGTTTGGTCAATCTGATCATTTCCTCCATTTTTATGCCTAACACTATTTATCAAACACTAACAAATTGCTTATACAGCAACGTACATTATAATGTCAATGGAAATAAATAGGATAGTCACAAAATTGAATGGGACACTCTTTTTCCTTAAAGAAGTAGAGCTTGTAATAGTAATTCAAGCAACCAATTACCAATTATGCCTAGGATTAGTTTCTCTGGAGTGTTATAGTTTGTTCAATTTTTTGAAAAAGCATCTCGTCCATGCAAAGCTCTTGTGCTGGGTATGTAAGCACTACAAGGTGAGTGACAGGCAAATAAAACAATGATTGTGACAATTGATAGAAAGAGTTATATAATAGAAGTGCCAGCTCCAGTAAAATAGGACTGAAAGTACAGAGTACGGTGTTAGGTAACAGATTACAAGTTTGATCCCCAAAGCTCATAAAAGGCAGAATCTTGAAGTGGCAGGGTCAAATTTGTCTTGTTGCGTGGGTCACATTTTCATGGTGGCATGTTTGTTCAGTTACTTTGGGCTGGAAATGGTTTTCATGTAAATGGATCCAATAGTGAATTTTTCTTTAAACTTTTTGTTTGCTTGTTTGAGTGTAGTTGACAAACAATGTTCCATCAGTTTCAGGTGTGTAACATAGTGAACTGACAACTTTAAACATTGTACTGTGCTCACCACAGGTGTATCTCCCATCTGTCACCATACAACCCTATTACAATACCATTGTCTATATTCCTTATGCTGTGCCTTTATTCCCGTGACTTACTCAGCCCATAACTGGAAGTCTGTATCTCCCTCTCCCCTTCACCCGTTTTGCTCACCCTCCCATCCCCTTCCCCTCTGACAGCCATCACTTCATTCTCTGCACTTACTGGTCTGATTCTGCTTTTTGTTTGTTTATTCATTTGGTTTTTGTTTTTGTTGTTGTTTGTTTTAGATTCCACATACGTGAACTCATGTAGTATTTGTCTTTCTCAGACTGACTTACTCTCTAGATCCATTCATGTTGTTGCAGATGACATGATCCCATCCTTTTTTATGCCTGTATAATATTCCATTATATATATATATATATATATACACACACACACCACACACACACACACCACATCTTCCTTATCTCTCAGGGGGCTCTTAGGTTGCTTCCATATCTTGGCTATTACAAATAATGCTTCTGTGGAAACCAGTATAAAGTTTCCTCAAAAAAAAAAAAATACCATGTGATCTAATCATTCTGTTAATGGGTATTTACCCAAAGAAAATGGAAACATTAATTTGGAAGGATATATGTACCCCCTATATTTATTGCAGCATTATTGACAAAGGTAAAATTTTAAGGGCAAACCATAGAAGTAAAGCCCATTCTTTACTTAATCCTGAATCATATACAGACATCATTGAATATAACATGTTTCCATGTGCAAGCATCCTAATCTTCCCTTGTCTTGGTATCTTTTCCTAGGTACTCCCTCCTAAGAAAGATGTGAAACCTGGCATGGCTTTCCTGTTTGAACTCTGTCTCCTTCGTGGGAAATATGCTTGTTTTGACCAGGCTGTGGGCTGGGCAGCCTTCCCTTTGTGCGATAACAACTTTGATGTAGTGGAGGGAAAATTCAAGTGTCCCCTTCTCCGAGGACATTATGACCAGACCCTTGACAACTTCAGGAAAATGGAAGATTTGATTTGCTTGGACTTGGACCACTGGCTGTGCAATCTGTACTTTCAGGTTTGTAATATGATTGTGTAAGTGGAAAAAGAACTTAAAATTTTTCTAAAACTGCTCATTTTGAGCCTTTACCTTACTTTTTGTGCTATTGAAAATTTCAAAAAGTATCATAAACCTGTAAAAGCAATCACATCCTAATGCTTTTTCGATGCTGATTAAATCGATATCTGCAAAGAAGGAATACAATTCTAGAATTGGCAGAAATCTTCAGGAAAATTGTATCCAAACTGCTAAGTCATGAGTGGCCCAGAAAAGTCACTCAAATCCTTTGATTCTCAGTTTACAATTTGCTGCTGCCGGAGCTGATCTGTCTCACCAACTTGGGTATAAGGCTATGATGTTTCCTTATCAGAAGAACTAACTGAGCTACTACTGTGTGTTGGGCATTGCTCATTCTAAGGATACAAAAGAGATTAGATATAGTCTGTGCCTTCTGGATGTTTGCCATTTATTTGATGAGACAGACATGTGTTCATAAAAAAGATAATAACCCACATTTCACAGGATAATGGTCATTACAAAGCTCCCTTTGCCATCCATACATATCACTTCAAAGCATGCTTGTCTTATTTACCTCAAAAATTAAAAACGAAAAACAGTCCAAAACACCTTTGGGCATATACTATTTATTTGTATATATTTGGAAATGTATTTTCTTTTTTTTTTTAAAGATTTTATTTATTTATTTGACAGAGATAGAGACAGCCAGCGAGAGAGGGAACACAAGCAGGGGGAGTGGGAGAGGAAGAAGCAGGCTCATAGCGGAGGAGCCTGATGTGGGGCTCGATCCCATAACGCCGGGATCACGCCCTGAGCCGAAGGCAGACGCTTAACCGCTGTGCCACCCAGGCGCCCCTAGAAATGTATTTTCTAACCAAGTCTTTTAGCAGAAATGTCATTGCATAAATTCATTCTAAACAAATACCATGGAGGATCTAAAAAAAAAAATGACAACGTACTAAAGTATAAAGCATTCCAACACAATTTTAGTCTCCATGTGTCCTGTATGTCCAAATTTGTCCTACCTGATTATGATGTCTTTCCACAGTGCCTGTATCATAAAATGCTATGTTTTTTTTTTCTTACTTACCTACATGTTTGACTTTTCCCAATCTGTCTGTCCATCTGTCTGTCTATCTAGCTATCTGGCCAGGCAGCTCTCAATCAATCAATCTAATCTAATGTATGTGTATATGTATGCATCTATCTATTTATATATCTGCCATCTACCTATCACCATCATCTATTTACCTAAGTAACAGAACTATTAAATATGGACATTTCCAGATATCCAAACACATGCAATTTTGGCTTAAAAATCAGCAGCTATATATCCTTCTTCTGTGATGGTCTTACTATTTCTTATTTGTTTTAAATTGAATCAGCTGGCATTTTTTCCCCTTTTAGCTAATTCCTTTATAATGTTTTGCTGAAATAACTTTTTGAAATATTATAGGGTGCTGTTAAGAAAATAAATTGAAATCTAAATCCAAATACGTGCCTTTCTGCTGATTCTGAAAATAGTGCCATTCTGAGTCAAATCTGACTATATATTGGAGTCATGTAAGGAGCTTTAAAAATACCATGCTTAGGTCTTGTTCCCAGAGATTTTGATTCCGTTGTTTTGAGGTGGGGGTGTCAGGATCGGAAGTTTTTAAAAGTTTCTAAGGTTTAGAAACACTGATATAAATACATTTGAAAATGAATTCAAAGGAGTTACTGAAAAAATCACCCAAATTTTGAAGAAAACTGTAGATAACTATTGAACAAATTAGTAACTTGAATACTGTACCACGAAGTCAAAATGGAATAAAAATAAAAGTAGAGTTGTAAAAGAAAATCAGTTTTGATATCGGTTTACTAGCTAATGTGAAAGATATCTATAATTTTTACTAATTGTTACCTAAAATTCAGTTGTCTGTAAATTATAGCAAGGAAAGTCAGCATCAATTTTATTTCATAAAATGTCATCTGGATAGTACCAGTATTGGTTTAAAGATACATGCACTTTATAATTGAGATAAATCAAGAAGTGATGTTTAAAATTTATAAGGTCAAGAAACAGTTATTTGATAAATAACATTAGAAAGCTTGATTTCACTAAAATCTACCCGATTTAGACCCATTACTAAAATTTTCCTTTTTTTTTCTGACTCCCTTTAAAAAAATGGTGAAAAGAAAAAATTGGTGAAAAGTAAAATTATGATTTATTTGTAGAGCCCATGGCCATTATTCATTACAGATGGTTGTAATTCTCTAATTTTATTATTTAATAACAAATCTTTCTCTGTATATTTCATGGGTGGGGGGCAGGGTGAGTCTTATTAATGAGAATAGTGCCATTAGTCAAGATACAATTTTCTGATCATAAGGCAGAATAAGTAGGAATGTATTTGCTTCTCTTTCATGAGGATAAAAATGAAATTTTCTTATCTTGAAACCTGATTTTCCTCTTATGTGAAATTCTAAAATATTAGGATTTTTCCAATGAGAGTTTTCTCAAATGCAATTTTGAACAAGTCAATGTAATTTTTGAGTACTCTTTTTGGAGTTACTCAGGAAAAAAATAATAACTTGGAACAGGGAAGAGACAAGATGAGCAAACCAGATAGATCCGAAAAGTGGTTTCTGTAATGCAGCCTTAGAAGAGATGAAAGGAAGTAAGTCAGATAAATTATGATCATTTCCCTCCCATTCTGTTAGTGGAAGGAAAGTGCCAGGGCATGTGGCTTAACCGTGACCTCACATGCTCTACCACTTTGTGATTAGGGATAGAATTCAGGCTCACACCCTGAGCTCTCCGGAGACAGGAGAACAGGTCTGATTCAGCCCCCACAGGGTGTGTGAAATAATTCAAGGGGAGCAACTAGGCAAGCAGGATAGTCTTTAACTTTTTCCCAAACTCCCTCACTTTTCTAAATATTTCATTTCCTATGTCATTGATTATTCCCACCAAGCACTCTATTATTAAAATTGTAAACATAGAGAATAGTTGAAAAAAAAATGGCACAGTGAACACCCATATGTTCGCCACTAGATTCCACAATCTTGTCGTTCATATTTGAACTAAAAATATTGTTTCTTGGGGATAGTGAATACTGAATGAACATTTGCTAACTTGATCCCAGTGTGAGTATCAGACAGTGTTACTTGTGAGAAGAAATTAAAGAAAATTATAAGGCAAGACAAAGAAAAAACTAAGAACTATATAGAGCAATGGTAATATCTGAAGCAATTATGTAAATCTGCTAATACAAAAAAATGCATGTTTTGTAAGGCGGCCAAACAAAAGCAGATATAAGGTTTGGAAAATTAAATTTATCATTGACCTTTTAGAGTTTGCAAATTGTATCATTGTTCTAGGGTGAAATTAGCTGTGTGTGTAATGTTTTCAACAGTTTAGATAAGAGATTTCTCTCTTAATAGGTTATTAAACTTCCTTTGCGTTTGGATGATCGACAAACCTATGAAAGACAAACTCCGCTTCCCCCTGAATTTCCAGTTTCTTTAATGGCTGAAGTACAGAAAGCAGAATCCGGCGTAGAGAATACGCCTGGCTTTTCAGAGAAACAAACAGAGGAAAACATTTGTGCATCGCTGGGTGATAAAGCTAAACCCTCCCCACGCTCTTCTCAGGGTTAGTAGACTGTTTTCAACTTCTTTTACTGATACTTCCAGTTGTGTTATATTACAGAAAACTGAGAAAGACGTTTAAATTATTAATGTATTTCTTTCGATGCCATGCTGCTTAAAGAGAATGTAATCATTGACAAGAATATCTGTTTCCATTTGGCATAATTATTAAGTAATTACAATTAAATACAAAATTACTTCATTGAGACACAAGTCTTCCTCCATGGAGTTATGGCTCTAAAAATATTTTTTATTTTTTGGGGGGGACAAGTTGACTTTTTTTGGTTCTTAGTTCTTGAACCAAGCCTTCTTGCTCACTCACAAGAGTGATAATCAACACATGGCCAGGAAAGAGAAAATAGTCTCAGAAAGAAGTTCCCAAATAATATAGTTTCTTTTATAAACCTCAGTCTTCAAAAACTATATTAATCAAGCACTAAATAAGCAAATAACATTCTTTGTACTATTTAATGTAGAGAAGTTTCAGCCTGCAGAAGTGATCTATTAGAGGTGGCTATTATTTTTTGCAAGATAATTATTTCCTTTACCAAATGATTCACAAGATTTTTTAGCAGGTTGGATCCTCTAGCAGTAATAATAACATTAGAAGCAGGAGTAGGGGATGGGTTGGTAGTAGTTTTAGTAATTACGTTATTCCTTGTAGTAAGTATAGCAGCACTTACAGTATTACCAGCATAATACTAATGTTAGAAAGATTACCGCTAATAATAATTACACATGATGTATGCTTTTCATGTGCCAGGCACTGTAGTAGGGACTCTGTTTTTTTAGTTTGGAAATTATAGAATATTTTAAACATACTGTATGGAAAATAACAACATAAACCAGTAATTAGTACCCAGCTGTATCCATTCTTGCTATTTTGCCATCTTTGCTCCACATCTTTTCTTTTAAAAAGTAACATTTTACATGTGATTAAAGCCTTCTGTGAACTGCTGGCTGATTCTGTTCCCAACCCTCTGAGACTTGTTATTGATCTTTCCCATGTATGTTCTAATACATTTCCTACATATGTACGTAATTATAAACAATGTATAATATCTTTTCTATGTTTTTATAGTTTGTGTTAAGTAACCATGCTTTAGATCTATTTCTGCAACTTTATTTTCTCTCAGTATTATCCTTGACATTTGCATAACTCCTACACACACACTTTGTGTATTTTTGGTTTATTGATTTTACTGCCATCTAATTGTGTACATGGCAACATGCATGATTGTAACAAAATTTATTTTTATTTTATTTGTTGTTTCAAGTTTTACTCAGTCGCAAACAAGATTACAGTGATTATTCTTGGACATGTCCTTCTTGTGCACATAGGTGTGAATTTCACTAGAGTAAAAGATATTTCCTATCCTGGAATCACAGGGCACACACTTTTAAAATTCATAGCATAGTGACACATTGCCATTGAAGTAGTTATCTATTTGCCCTTCTGACAGCTGAGCAGGATTTGTTTGGCTCACATCCTATCAATCTTTGTTATAATCAGTTTTGCCAATTCAATTGCAGTGTTAGATCTCTTTGTTTTAATTAGAATATCCCTGAATATGACTTAAGTTCGAGATTTTTTTTTTCATACGTTTCTGTTGACCATTTGGGTTATACTTTCTGTGAATTTCCTATAATTATATTTTGTTCACTTTTCCTTTGGGTCATTTTTAAAACTTTACCTTATTGAACTGTAAAGCTCTGGACCCTTTTTTTTTTTTTTTTTTGTGGGATGAATCATGGGAAACATTTGATTTCTAATTCAATTTTTGATTGCTATTGATTATTCAATCATTCTACTTAATTCAATTGGAAAACTAATTGAATTAGTCATAGTATTATATATTATATACATATGCATATAATGCAATATAATGTTATTATATATACATATAAATATATAATGTAATATATATTATGTATTATACACATAATACAAGAATATATACATTTGTATACATAGTATATTATCTTTAAAGTTGATCTCCTTTTGTTACAGTTTTATTGAATACAGAATACACTCAGATTATTCAAAATAAAATCTTCCTCCCACCACCACCTAGTTCTTCTCCCTGGAGGAAACTGTTTTTTGTGTAGTATTCAATAGATATTTTATGTTTCTAAAGGAATATACATAAAAATACTATTATAATTTTGAAATACCACAAATTTATAATTATGTTCCTCTTTTCATTATTAATATATTGGTTAATATATGCCTTCCTTGCTTTTCCTTATCAGTCTTGCTTGAATTTTATCTTTTTATTCATTTTTTAAAAATATATACCTCCATTAAGACTTTCTTTCCATTGATCTTTTGTTTTCTACGTATTTATACCTGGCTTTATTATTTCTTTGCTCCTATTTCCTTCCGGTTTTGGGGAAGTTACCTTTTAATCTCCTTGATTGGAAAGCTTAAGTCCTTATCTTCAGTTTTTATTTACCTGGTAGATATGTGTGAAATCATCACTGTTGACTAGATCTGTCCGTTTATCTCTGTAGTTCTGTCAAATATTGTTTTATATATTTTAAATGTGTTAAGTCCCTTCAATTTTATGGTTATTAATTTTTGTGTTATTATTTCTTTATACAGATGTAGTCTTCCTGTATGTCTATTAATGCTTTAATTTGTATTCTATTTCTTCTGATATTAATGCTACCACCTGATTTTTTTCATTAAGTGTTTTTATGGCATATATTATTTTTCTAATATTTATTTTAAAAATTTAAAACTCATCCGTGGTGTTCTTTTGAGTATGGATTAACAGCATAAATATAGATTTTATTTTTGTATTCAAGACAAGTAGTTAATATGTGTCTTTGAACTGGTGAGTTCAATTTTTTATAAATATTGTTATTACGGTTATACTTGGACCTGCTGATAACATTCTTTGCAATTTATTTTTGCCATCTTATTTCTTTGCTTTATAAGAACACTTTCCTGAATTTTTCTTTAACCAAAAATAATTTTCTTTATTTTGTTTATCCTCTGCTGTTTATAACCTACAGATTTTATTGTTAATTGTTTCAGATGTTATCCTGAATTTTCTCACCTACAAATTTAACTGAAAATTGTTTTTAAAAATCTAATTTCATCTGGTTTTTCTCTTCTCTTCCTGAGCATGACAAGGACTTTTAGTATGTTTTACCTACTCATCACACACCTCCGTGTACACTTACGTTATTGTTGGCTATGCTTCCAGGTCACTCTTTTATTAAATAGAAAACTTGTTTTTTTTGTTTTTGTTTTTGTTTTTATTTAGTCTCAATAGAAAATTAATTTACTGACCTATTTGGTCAATATCTGTGCTTCATAGTATTTTTATGTAGCTTGCCTCCACTTTCATTTTTCTTCTTGTTGAAAAAAATTTTTAGTAATTCATTTAGAGTTTGGGTCTATAAAGTGGTAAACTCTCTTAGCCCTCGTATGTCTGAAAAAGTCTGTATCCTTTTCCCACTTCACTCACTTTTCCTCATTGCCGTCGTTTATCCATGTATAGATTCTAGGATAGTAATAACTCCCTTGCTATTTCCTTGGGTGTCTTTTTGTGTCTATTGTGGCTGATGAGAGGTTGGTATTAAGTGGGTAGCCACTGAAGGATGTTAAGAAGGGGAATGATTTGGGGTGCCTGCATGGTTGGTTAAGTAGCTGACTCTTGATTTCGGGTCAGGTCATGATCTCACAGTCCTGGGTTCAAGCCCTGAGTCAGGTTCCACCCTCTGGGGAGTCTGCTTGAGATTCTCTCTTCCCCTCTCCCACTGCCCCTGCCCCTGCTCATATGCTCTCTTCTCTCCCTAAAATAAAAAAAATAAATCTTAAAAAAAGAGAAAGGGAGTGATGTATTTCAATTTCTATTTTAGGTGGTTCCCTCTGGTAATTTTTAAGAGGATTTATTTGAGGAGGGCATGTCTAAAACCAGATCAGTTTGGAAAAATTTAGAGTAGTGCCAGCCACAGAAGAGGGCCTGAATTAGGGCAGCGATAGTAAAGTTGGAGAAGAGAGTTTAAATTTATAAAGTATTAAAGAGGTGTAAGAGAATGACTATAGGACTGAGAATTTAAATGTCCCTGTTGGTTGATTAGATATTGATGGTGAGGGATAATTAAGGATGATTCCTAATTTTTTAGCATGGATAGACATGGGTATTAACCAGCAGATAATATGAAATAAAGGGAGAGGGACAAGATTAGAGTGGAAAACAAACAAACAAACAAACAAACATGACCTCAGTTTGGACCTACTGAGTTTGAGATCCTTTTGTTGTATCCAAGTTGAAATGTGTAGGAGACCATTGGGAAAGTGCTCACGAAACTCAGGAGAGAGATGGAAAGTAGGGACGAAGAACCTGTCCATTACAGGGACATAACACATAGACTACCAGAAATTGCTAAGTGGTTGAGTTCGACCATGGAGAGTATGTAGAGTGAGGGAAGTGTTGGGTTGAGAGCATAGGCCAGGGAAACAGCAGTGTTTCTGGGGAAGGGATGTGGGATCCCTGCCATAATGGCCAGACCTAAAACCTGCAGTATTTGATTTCTTAATGGCATCTGCCTTCTTGTCTTGTTCTGCCTATCAGCTGGGCAACACAGAGCTTCATATTCAACTTCTGGTGGTAAATGTTTCTTGTGCCTGGAGTTGCCCAAATGCCTTGGAGATTATGCCTTGCTGAGCTGAGTAAAACTCCACTGATTGCCATGCTCCATTTTTAGAAGCCCTGCTTCCTTCCCTAAGAGGTGGGCCGACTATAGGCCCTGAGGTTCCTTAGCCATACCCGACCTGTTTCCCTGTGAGTAAACTATTATCATCAGCTAATGATAACTAAGATACCACTACCTCCAGACAATGAAATGTCACTTTATAGTTATATATACCTGGAAAGGTTATATTGGAATTTTATATACAGAATTCATATATATCAAATTATGTCATCCGGCTTTAAACAAATATTTGGGAAAATAAATTAGATACGAGATACAGTAGTCCTCCTTTATCTGTGGGGGAATACATTCCAAGACCTCCACCGGATTCCTAAAACCCCAGATAGTATTGAACCCTATTATGCTATGTTTTTTCCTATACAAACACAGCAATGATGAGGTTTTAGTTATCAGTTAGGCACAGTAAAAGATTAACAGCAACTCGGGGCGCCAGGGTGGCACAGCGGTTAAGCGTCTGCCTTCGGCTCAGGGCGTGATCCTGGCGTTATGGGATCGAGCCCCACATCAGGCTCCTCTGCTGTGAGCCTGCTTCTTCCTCTCCCACTCCCCCTGCTTGTGTTCCCTCTCTCGCTGGCTGTCTCTATCTCTGTCAAATAAATAAATAAAATCTTTAAAAAAAAAAAAAGATTAACAGCAACAACTACTAATAAACTAGGACAATTATAACAAAGTACTGCAATTAAAGTTATGTGAATGTGTTCTCTCTTTTTCTCTCTGAAAATATCTTATGGTACTGTACTCACTCTTCTTCTTGAAAAGATGTGAGATCATACAATGTTTATGTAATGAGATGACATGAGATGAATGACATCAGCATGGTGACGTAGCCTTAGGCTACTACTGATCTGATGATATGTCAGAAAGGGGATCATCTGCTTTCCAGAATGCAGTTGACCATGGGTAACTAAAACCATGAAAAGCAAAACCATAGATGGGGAGAGTACTGTACAGATTGAAGCTAGATAATCAGTGCCAACACCATAAAGCAACTTGATTAAAGTGTATTGTTTCTTACACTTGAGAATGTGGATTTGCCTTACTTGTAGCCAGAGGAGATAGGTGACCGACATCATGGTCTGGTTTTGCTGGGTAATGAATAGAGCTAGTTGTCCTTAAAATGCACAATGTTAAGCTGAATTTAAGTATTCTGTGTTGGAATTTAATAAGTTTAAGGCTTTAATTTTGTATTTCAAATGCACATATCATAAGTGGATTACAATGGCTGTGCTGTTGTCGATATGCTTGGTGTGGTAAGGGAAGGATGGGGAGGTGGAGGACACAGAATGAGCCGAAGGCACTGGCAGTGTGAGAAAGAGTAGAGAGTGCCATAAAAAGCCAGCCAATGTCAGACTTAGCCTCATTCCAAGTTGATTTGTGGGGAGTTCCACTGAGGACATCTGCGGGTGCTGTGGTTGAGACTCACTGTATGTCTACAGGAGAATGACTTCTGCCCCATGTCTTTTCTTTATGTTGAATCAGACTAGTCAGGCCTTCCAACAGGAGGGGCTCGGATGCCTTTATTCTGTGAAAACAAATTACTTCAACATTAGAATATTATCTGCTTAATTTGGGAATTGGAGATTCAGAAGGGGAAAAAAAAAGTCCAAATTTTTCTCTCAAGAATTAATAAATCAATTCACAAACAAAGTTGATTTTTTGTTTAAATATCAAGTTCAAATATCCAGTCAACTCAAGCCACTATGTGGGGCATCAAAAAATGCACAACTGTAATGTGGACTTTCTTTCTTTCTTTCTTTCTTTCTTTCTTTCTTTCTTTCTTTCTTTCTTTCCTCTTTCTTTCTTTCTTTCTTTCTTTCTTTCTTTCTTTCTTTCTTCCTTTTTTTTTCCTCCTGATGTTTTAGGATTAAGCATGGAACTCAAAATCTTATTTTAGAA
Source organism: Ursus arctos (assembly GCF_023065955.2). Taxonomy (NCBI): domain Eukaryota; kingdom Metazoa; phylum Chordata; class Mammalia; order Carnivora; family Ursidae; genus Ursus; species Ursus arctos. Next base: position 14,132,837 of record NW_026622997.1, on the reverse strand, counting down.
TTTTTAACTTTTGAGAAAGTAGCTTCTGACTTAACAGTAATAATATTTCAGTGATACTGACATTTTAACCTAGTTTTAGGATACTGAGCTGAAGACTAGAAGCAATTACTCTTAGACCATTTTTCACCGGATCATTTTTGCTTTCTAGTTTTTCCTCAGGGTACTGTGGCTCTATTTTCCACACCTACTGCACCGTGCTCTGAACTTGGCTTTTCAAATGCTGCCCTCCGTTCCCCTAAAAGGAGAACAGGTGACACTCCATGAAACGTGAATACTGACACAATCGGTATGAGAGCACTATGTACTGGGAGAGGAAGAATCTTTTCTGCTTTAAGAAAAGGCTTGGAAAAGGCTAATTTGCATTAGCTCTGCTCTGAGCTCAGAAGATTCCAGCTTCACATTCAAAACCTGCACAGGGACGTTTTGCTCCTATTCAGAATAGATTTATACAAAAACAAAACATACAATCTCTCCAAATACATGTCTCTGCTACATTGCTTATATTTATTTATTTTTCTTAGAGGCTTCCTAAACATATTATTAGCAGTTAATATCCCCCATGGGTTTGTTTTCTAATATATCAGGGCTGTGCTACAGTACGCTGTTCCTGCCACTGATATGTTGCTAAGAGATTTAATAATGGGTAAACAAACACAACATGTGGTAATTCATTTCAAATTAAAAGTTTATTAAACTCTGGCTTGATGGCTTTCTGGCTATTTACAATTAAAGGAGCAAACCTTAGGGAAGGGGTGACCACGTGATGTGTTCATGGCTGCGACGTTTCTCTCTGAAAAATATGTTTATGATCTTCCGCAAGCTGTCTCACATTGATAGGCTCCATACGTAATCTGCTGAATCTACTCTAGCCCCCAAATCATGAAAAAGTGACTACTGTTATCCCTTCAAGCACACATGTGCAAGCACGTGCACACACGCATACGTGTGCACACACACTCTCTCTCTCACACACACACACACACACACTCTTGAGAGGATTCTGAATATAATCCCCAGGTTGATATTTTAAGTGATGATCAGCCTTGCAAATAGGTGGAGCCTGAGGCCAGAAATATTTCTGAAAGGCTGGAGGAAGAGAGCCATGATGTAACTGTGGGATTATTATCATCTTTTAGGCTGTTTTACTTTTTAGGGGGCAATCCAGGAAAATATTTGTTATGCTTGATAATTTTGTTTTGTATGTGCCTACATTTCATAAACAATGGTCTCTGGCAGCATCTATATATGTTTGGTGATGCAGAATTCAATTCAGGAGAGTTTTATTGTGTAACCACTGTCAACAAAGCAGACTGCTAAATGCTCTGGGAATACAAACCAAAATAACATGCAATCCCTGACCTGCGGGGGCTTACTTGAGCTCAAGCTCACTCTTCCGCTGAGAAACACACACACACACACACACACACACACACACACACACGTTGAATAAATGATAAGCAGGTCTACCACCACTCTATTTACATACAAGACCAGTAAGCTTTCTGGGACAAACTTCAGGCTTAGAAAAGTGAAGCAGATGCAATTAGATAGTTAGATAAGAAAGAACAGTAAGAAAGATAGCCAATCAGACTTGTTCTCTACCTCGGTTATCTCACAGTGGAATTCCCAGGGAGAGGGGCACTGTTTGGAAACACTCACCAACCTGCTGAAAGAGAAACTTCTCAATGAAATTATGTAAGACATGGACATATACAATATAGTATAGTACATACTGTCCTGTGATACATCAAGTTATGTTATATACATATACTATGTTCTCTATACTACAATTCCAAAATCCAAGTTGTTACAGAGCCCAGTGTGGGACAAGCTAAGGAGGCAGATTGCGAGCTCGTTCTATATGCTATGATAAATTCTCAGAAACAAATGAGTGGGCTTTTGGGGGCAGGAGAATTCCATGAACTCTTTTTAATGCAATCCATTTTAAATCCTGTATTGGTATGATCAAGAAAATATGTGTTAATTTCACAATTTTGACCTGAGTTAGAAGGGTAGTTTGCAGTTCAAAAGGCAAGCACTGATGGAAATGCTTTTGGATAACAGAAAAGCCATAAAAAAAGTCAAGAAGTCAGAACGGTACAAGGTGTATTTGAAGAACTATAAGGAATCGTTGGATTCCAGCCTACATATGGGGGTACATTTGGGCAAGGGGTAATCGAAGGCAAGAAATCCAGTAAGAAGGCCATTACATCAGCCAGAAGAAGAGATGGTAAGGGCCGGAGGTAGGATAGTGGCAGTGGAATGCAATCAAAAGGGTTCATTTTAGAGAAATGTTAAAGTTGAGTCAATAGGATTTGGTAGACAAATAGCTGTGCCGTAAAGAAAAACTAGAAAATTACAGTCAGCAGTATTTCTATCTCAGGTATCTCAGAAAATAGTGTTGCCCTTATCAGAGCTGAGGTACCCAAAGGAGCAGGTTTCAGACAAAAGTTGGCCAGTTGGTTTTAATCAAATTGAGTTTTTAAAGTGTTGGGGAAATTAAGAAGACTGTGACTAGCTCGGAGTTGAAAAAAAATGGATTTAAACTCAGGAGGGACATATGGGTGTCATCCTACTAGGCAAACCACAGAACAAAGAGTGGAAAAACTTTAGGAAAACCTTAATTTAAGGGACAGATGAGAGAAGAGGGTGAAGTAAATTGCAAAGGAGCAAACTGAAGAAGTAGAAGGACCAGGAGGTGGGGCGTCATGGGAGCTATGGAATTTTAAGAATCTTAAGAAGGGAGAGGGTGGTCACATCAGTAAAATACTCTGTTGCAGCACTACTCAAACTAAATGCATACAGATCACCCAAGGATCTAGTTAAAATGCAAATTCTAATCCAGTAGGTCTGAGGTGGGTGTTAGACTCTTCAGCTCCCATATGATGCATAACGCTGTTGTCCCGTCCACAAATCTCACTTCGTCTTAGCAAAGCTCTGGAAAGATTGACTCAGGCAAAGATGAAAAGACAGTTTGCTTTGAAAATAAAGTGCATTTTGATGCCTTTTGAGGGAATACATAAGAAATGAGGGCACGAACCAAACTGCAATGACGAGAGGAGGGAACAAGAAAGAAGAAACTAAGGCAGTGCGTATAGAAGATGCACTTGAAAATGAGAAGGAGAGAGTTTCACCACAGCTTAATGAAGTCAGGGGTTGAGGGAAGATTTTTTTTTTTTTTTTTTTTTTGTGGTTGAACACTCAGTCCTCTCTTGATAAAAAATGGGAAAAAAACCTGGAGGAGGAAAAATTGAGAATGCAGGAGAGAGAGGATAATTGTTGGGTTCAGCTCCCATCATAAGCAAGATAGATGGGAGAGGTGAGTATGGGGAAGGAGGAAGGATAATTTTTCCTTTGAGGTAAAAGAGAAGAGAAAAAGGCAGAGTAGTTTTTAAAAAAAAAAATCTCTGATATTTTCTACGTAAGAACAATTTTAAAAAATAAGCAAAATTGCAACCTTTAAAGAAAAAAAAATCTTCGTGAAATTTAGGGAATGTAATAAATTGCTGAGGAACAATGATGTTATTTGGAATTCTAATTTCAAGTGTCTTAATCTTGTTAAATACTTTCCCTTCTGGCCCCTCTCAAGATAAGCTACTGTTTTCAAAGTTGCTGTAGGTTTTGGCCTGAGGACAAATAAGGATGAAAAGGGCTCTGATACCTTCTGGAAAGGCTGAGCCAGCCAAGCGTAGAAAGCACCTACTTCGAGAGAACTTGAGTTAATTGTGGAACTCATTTTTTATTTAACGTTATTTAAGAAATACTGGGACCACATTTTACTGCTTCCAGATGGGTCAGTGATATAGGGGTCAGACATACGCTCTCTGGGACCCCCATTAGAATGGCACCATGTATCCAGGAAGCCCAATTCAATGAACCTTTGAAATAATAGATCTCCACTCTGATACTTAATTATTTTTTGCTTCAGCCTGTGATCCTTTAAGCGTACTCCATGTTCCTTTGCCAGTGGGCCACTCATCCATCTTGGGAACTATACGTCTTCAGGAGTATAGATAATTGGATGAGTCCGTGGTCTCTTTCTTTCTAGAACTTCCTCATCAATGAATATAACATAAGTACTATCATATATAGGAGGAAACAAGGAGCCACTATTTATTCTTGTATCATGTGCCACATATATTGAAATCAATTAATATTAAATGAGCCTTTTCAGTATAAAACTAGACCACTAGAACCTGACTTAAAAAAAAAAAGTTAAGTCTTACCTGAAATTAACCAAAATGTTGATAAATCCTGAAAGAAGTCTATTCATACTTAAACATTAATTTGCCTGTATCTGTGGTTCAACAAACCTAACAAAAACAAGGCTTCTTAAATCTGCCTGTACATTGACTCTTCCACGGAGCTTTAAACAAATATTCTTGTCTGGGCTCTGCCCCAGAACAAATGGATCAAATTCTCAGGGGGCAGGACCTGGACAATGTTATTCTTAAAAAAAACCTCTTTCTGGTGATTCTAATGTACAGCCAGAGTTGAGAAACACTGATGTGCAGCTGTTGATTGCTCTGGTTTTCTTCAGTTCCTACAAATGGACAAGGTGATTTCCATCTTAGCCTATACTTCAGGCTATTTCCTCCAACTGGAAGAGTCTTTTTCTGCCACTACTTTTTCTTCCTCGATAATCTAGCTTAAAACTTCCTTCCCAAAGAAGGAAGGCCGTATGCAGTGCCTCCACTGAATTCCCTCAGAGTTCTTTCCCCTCACGGCAATTATGATGGCGTCTTGAGGGTAGGCACTGAGTCTGCGTGTTCTACCACTGTCCCTGGCAGACAGTAATTGTTCAATGAAAATTTGTTAAATAAATGAGTGAATCAATGTACTCCTTAGACAATTGTGGATTAGCAAAGCCAAGAAATACAAAGGAATGGTTTTCCCTTGGCTGTCACGTTGTGGTACCAGGAAAGTAATATGGACTCGGAGTCTGAAAACTGGAGTGAATCACAAGTTTACTACTCAGTATTTGTGAAAACTTTGCGAGATAATTTCCTTATGTATATGAAATAAGAATAGTAATGGCTGAATTTTCTTCTTTCAAGTTTGTGGGGAGAATCAAATACCACAGCAAATGGTCCAGTAATTCATTAATCTTTTAACTTAACTGCTCTCTGCTGCAAAGCAGAAATTCTAGAGTCCTCTCTAGCTTTGGTTGCTAAAGATGAGAATGAGGGTGGGAGGTGGCCTAACTATGGTGTGCGTTGCAGCCTTGTTTCGGATGAGACAGGCTGAGAAGGGACTTTGAAACAGACACACTTAGATATAGGGCCTCCCTTCATCTCTAGAGATGAAACTTTGAGCTCCTTCTGAAAGCATCAGCTCTGTTTCACCTTCATGTCCCTGTTGACTTGACGAAGTCTTAAAAGACGCATCATAAGGAGGTGTAGCTGGACTGCAAACTCATGAGGGCAGAAATCTTTCTCTTGCTTCTTTGTGTACCCATGGCCTACGGCAACATTCAGCACATCATAGATTCTCAGTGACTATTTGTTAAATGAGTAAGTGAATTGGGTTGAGTGCCATCTGGGCTTCCAACTCCTTGCTATGGAAAGAAGTCAAGCGAACAGTTTACTTTTTTTATTTTATTTTATTTTATTTTATTTTATTATTTTATTTTATTTATTTATTTATTTAAACAGGAACCTGTGGGTCCAAGCCATAGTTTTTTTTTTTTTATTTAAAGATTTTATTTATTTATTTGACAGAGATAGAGACAGCCAGCAAGAGAGGGAGCACAAGCAGGGGGAGTGGGAGAGGAAGAAGCAGGCTCCTAGAGGAGGAGCCTGATGTGGGGCTCGATCCCATAACGCTGGGATCACGCCCTGAGCCGAAGGCAGATGCTTAACCGCTGTGCCACCCAGGCGCCCCTACTTATTTTATTTTTTAAACTAACATACAGGAAAACAGACTTTTTTAGAATGCCGATGTAATTTAGATTTGTGTGATTAGCACCACGATCAGGATAAAGAACCATTCTATTACCTAAACTCCTTCCTTTTCCTTTCTGCTGTCTGCTGCAGGCCCATCCTTACCCCCTCACTCCACCCCCACCCCTAATCCGTGCTATGCACTGATCTCTTTACCATCCCTAAAGTTTTGTATTTTCGAAATTTTCATAGGGTACGTCATCTTTTTTTTTTGTTTTTAATCTCCCGCATTTTCTTTCTTTCTTTCTTTTTTAAAAATTCAATTAGCCAACTGATAGTACATCATTCATTTCAGGTGTAGTGTTCAATAAATTATCAGTTGTGTATAACACCCAGTGCTCATCGCATCATGTGTCCTCCTTAATGCCCATCACCCAGTGACCTGATCCCTCCATCCACCTCTGCTCTAGCAATAGGAAATGTAATCTTTTGTAGACACTGCTTTTTTTTAGTCAGCATAGTGTCTTTGGGACTCATCTGAATTGTATGCACCCACAGTTCATTCCTACTCATGGCTGGATGACTGCCACTAAATGGATGTACCAAAACTTATCTTTTCACCCATTAAAAGGACATAGCAGCTGTTTCCATTTTTTTTGGCAATTATGAATAGAGTTGCTATAAATATTCATATACAAGTTTTCATGTGAACATAGTACTGATTTCTCCAAGAGATACACCTAAGAGTAGAATTATTATTATTATTATTATTATTATTATTATTTGACAGAGAGAGGACAGGGGTGGGGAGAGGGAGAGGGAGAGGGAGAAAGAATCTCAAGCAGGCTCCAAGCTCAGAGTGGAGCCCGACTCAGGGCTTGATCTCATGACCCTGAGAATGACCCTGAGATCATAACCTGAGCATAGATCAAGAGTTGGAGCTTAACAGACTGAGCCACCCAGGCACCCAGATGGTATATGTATTTTTAACTTTTTAAGATGCTGCCTCTTTTACAGAATGGCTGTATAATTTTGCATTTCCACAAGAAACATATGAGAGTTTCAGTAGCTCTGCACCCTCACCTGAGCTTAGTATTGTTTTTTTTAAGTCATTCCAATTTGTATTCAAAATTAAATTTGAAGTTATAATTTCAATTTGTATTTTATTAGTGACTAATTTTATTAAGCTGCTTCATATGCGCTTATCGGCCATCCATATTAATCTTTGAGAAAGTATCTGTTCAAGTCTTTTGCCTATTTTGAATTGGGTTGTTTGCATTTTTTTGTTGTTGTTGTTGTTGAATTTTGAGAGTTCTTTCTACATTCTGGATACAGATCCTTTGTGGGAAAGGTGGTTTGCAAAGGAAAGGTGGTTTGTCTGTAGTTTGTCAACACCATTTGTTGAAAAGACTGTTCTTTCACCACTGAGTTGCCTTTATCCCTTTGTCAAAAATCAATTGGCCATGCGTGTGTGGTTCTATTTTCATGATATAATCGGTGGCCTGGTGAGAGGGCTCTGCCCAATGTGCATGGTTATGTCCAATCTAAGCCATGAGTAGAGGCAAGATGGAGGGCAAATTAATTAACAGCAGTGGGAATAGAAGCACAGATGGAGAGTAGCTGAAGGTCCGTAATACTGGAACTTAGAACAGGGAGCCATGGACAAGCTGGTCACTAGAGCTTAGTTAGTGTGTTCATTATATATTAAGAGACCTACTGTGTGGGTGTCAGAGCTCAAGTATGTGTGGCCAGTTTTATACAAATCTCCACATCATGTTTCCTGAAGTCTTTAGGCCACCATTTCCTCCTGTGTAAGATAAGAAAAGCAAGTTTTCAGACACTGTTAATTATCCCAGACCACAGTCGTATATATTTTTATTTTTATTATTATTTTTTTAAAGATTTTATTTATTCATTCGACAGAGAGAGAGATAGCCAGCGAGAGAGGGAACACAAGTAGGGGGAGTGGGAGAGGAAGAAGCAGGCTCCCAGTGGAGGAGCCTGACGTGGGGCTCGATCCCAGAACTCCAGGATCACGCCCTGAGCCGAAGACAGACGCTTAACAACTGAGCCACCCAGGCGCCCCAATATATTTTTAGTTAATAATCTGAAAGTTAGTAGTTACCTTGCTTCTATGAAAGAATTATGAGTCTGATATTTGAAAATAGTTTATATGACTTTGCTTTTGACAGTTTGAGTTGAGTTTGTGGAGAGGTTGTCCCAAAGAATTTCCTGTTAGGTGTACCTCTGTTCGCTCAGCTAGCTTTTACGGAATGAGTACTTCTGCAAAGGATGTCCTAGATTTTAAGAACTTGGAATAGCCACTTCAGAACCACCATTTGGTGAAATGCTGAGGCAGCTTTTAGATATGATATTTATTCTTTTGGGTTTCTGGAGTTTGAAATAACATAAGCAAATACAAGGTGGTTATCTGAATGCAAAATTGAACCTCAGGGACCCGCAGTATGTTTCAAAGTGACTAATCTGCATAAAAAGCTAATTACCTGCAATTTTAAGATGCCTTTGCTTAATATATCAGAGAAATGGATTAAAATGTTTTAAATCAAAAATGCTTTGAAGTATTTTAAAATAATATAATTTTTTTTTAAATGTCAGATGGTCAAGATAAATCAATCCTTCCTTCCCTTTTTCCTTCTTTCCCTCCTTCCTTCCTTCCTTCCTTCCTTCCTATCAGTGAAGGAACTTTTTGTAACTTTATTCACAAACTAAATAAGATTTCCAATACCTGCAATATTAAATTCTCCAAATTGAGGCTCAGCTTGGAAATTTCCACATATATGTTGTTAATTGGAGGTGAGGTAAGGATTTCATATATACATATGAATATACTATAATATAATATATATGACATATAATATATATAATATAGTATGTAATAATATAACAACATACTATTTATATTATAAATAAATAAAAATAAGCATATAATATGTATTTGTATATAAAATATAAATATATATAATACATAATATAAATACAGTATATATTATAAATTATATATTATTTATTTATATTATTTATTTATATTATAAACATACAATTTGATTTCAGCTCTGTCTTATTTTCTGAGCTTCCTCCTCATCCACTGTAGTTAATTACAACAAAGGTTTCTGGTCTGATCCACTTCAATCTCAAAGTCATTTCAGCAAACTGCTGGAATTGAAAAAGCTTTAAACAGTCATGCAGGTCTTTAATTGTAAATTAGTTTTGACAGAACTACGACGCACAGTCCTGCCTGATTCCAAAGTGATGGTAGCCGACAAGCCCTCACCGCTCCAGGAGCAAAGGAACATGTGGAAGGAATTGCTCTTTTACATTTCACAGCTTGTCATTTCCTCTGCAGGGCAGCCCTGCCCCCTCCGAGAGATCCTGACACCCATAAGGGAAGTGTTCCCACTGATGGAAAGGAAGTAGAGAAGCAGTTTAACGCTAAGGAAGGAGGGAGGAGGGTGTGTCAAAAGGATCTGGGGGACAGAGAGACGAGGCGGGCTTAAAACGTTTCCAGCAGGTTAGAATCTTTGCTGTGTTGCCTCCTTTCATGAGAAAAAAAATGAGAAATTATTTGGAAGGGTTCAAAAAATTCTAGGGGGAGGGGGGTTGAAGCTCCCTTTTTAAAATTCTTTTTTTTTTTTTTTGTAAGGGAGCGGCAATAAAAATGAACGTGTCACGTGTGAATGATCAAAATAAAGGTTTGAGGGAAAAGTACAAATATGTGCCTGCTGCCCTCTTCCAATATGTTTCTAATTACAGAGTGTGTGTGGATTAGATTGACAACAGCAGATTACAGCTTGTGTTTTCAGGACATTTTACACCCTCACCGTTTTATTTGGTCTCATACAGTCATCACACTCCGTTTCCCCTTTGTACCTGTGCTATTTAACAGCACTGTGAGGAAACAGAAAGGGGCAACCGAGTTGCACTATCATTGGAACTGGCTTGTCATTGTCCCCACTCAGTTGACGTAGGCCATTTCAAAACCTTATCAATATTTTAGGAGTCATTAATAAAGTCATTTTTGAAAATACTTTTTATACTTCTTGAAATAATTAAAAACATTTTTCAGGATACATAACTTTTCTGGTCTTTAACGCAGAGGCAATAAATACTTACTCCTCCCTTCACACACACACACATCCTGTTTTGTGTGTGTGTGTGTGTGTGTGTGTGTGTGTGTGTTCCTTCACCGATTATGAGAAATAGGTTGACAAATGCAGGCATGCCCTGTACATTCAACAATCACTCAAACAAACATACTATCCACAAAAATAATCTGATTTTTCCTTGCGAATCTCTGTTATTTAATCTGTGGATACTCAGTGCCTCAGTATCAGACAGCTATCCTTACAAAGTGATATTGCAGAAGAGGATATGGATGACAAATAATATCATAGTTCTCGACTGAATATGAGATACCACGGTTGACCACGTTGAGAATATTTGAACCCTTCTAGAAAGCCTTGGGAGTGGTGGTTTAGGAAGAAAGGGTCACGGTAGACCTGAGATAAGACACACTCATCTTTGGCCCCACTGTTTGACCAGAGCATTTCCAGAAGCTAAAGGCACATCTGAACAAGGTGGAAATAAAGAACTGTGGGGATAAACGTACTGAATGGATGATGATGAAAGAAACCATGGCTGAGGAGAATTTGCTTCTTAGACAAGACAAAGCAGCAGCCTCCCTGACATGGCTTTACAACTGTTCTAGTTTATAGTACTGATTTTAACTACCATTTTTTCATGTTTGAAATATTATTTCATTGTGGTAATAAAGGAACATGAGATCTACCCTCTGAACGAACGTTTAAGTGTCCAATACAGTGTTATTAATCATTTGGCTGATGTTGTAGAGCAAATCTCTAGAATGTTCTCATCTCGTAAAATCGGGACTATGCCCATTGATTAACTGTCTCCCATTTCCCCATCCCTCCATGATTCTCCTCTCTGATTCCCTGAGTTTGACAACTTCAGATGCTTCCTGCGAGAGAATAGACATTGCTCCTTAGAAGACATACTATAGGCTCTTTGTGCAAGTCGTAGTTAGCAGGGAGCATTTCCTTTGATCCAGTACTGTCCTTTCCAACCTGGTGAAACTACAAGTGGAAATGAAAAATAAGTGGTATTGTGAGTCATCACATGAATAAATGGGTTCCTTAACTCTTTCTAAACATGATTCCCGCTTTGAACACTTTAATGGTCTGACTCATTTAGTTCACCTTCTTCCAGTGTCTAACTTCCTATGAACAGATGTGACTTTGTTCAAAGCAGAAATAATTAGAATCAAATAGGGATAGTAATTTTATTCTGAATGATCCACTCAGTCTAATTAGATGATCCACATAGAATAAGAAACAGGAAATATAAACTAGAAAATAGGCTTTTGAATCAAACAATATTTCTTTTTGCATGAAGCAGGAGAAAGCCAGTCTCTTGGAATAATACTCATTTCTTAGAGAAATCAGCCTGTTCTTGAATGTTGACACTTTGGCAATGAGTGATATAAGGACTTGCTGCTACGTAACACATGGTCTTTGGCTATTTTGATTGCTAGAGGCCAGCGAGTTCGAACCACCTTTCCTTACAAAACCACAGCTATTTTTTGGTTAAGATTATTTACTGTAACTTGTTAAATGAACAGTGGACCTTAACTACTTCACTAGGATTTTGAGCATTTAGGAGTTTGTGGGTTGTAAGTTTTAGTGAAAAAAATCCTGCTATGGTTTTGACATGTGTAGTGTAAACATACAGAAGGCATAATGCTAATTTTAAAGGCACTGATGACTCCTGTAGTGTAGTGAAGAGACACAGATTGTGAAAACATAATTTGGTGAAAAACAGTAATTCAAAACCCTAAACTGCAAATATTTCTCCTTTCATTCTACTCACCCTCTCTTTTCAAATAAATTCTCACTAATTTCCCTATAGTTAGGCTGGTGTCCTATTTTTATCGGCAAGCATGTCTCCTCCAGCATTAAGGTGATACCAATTACACATGCACACCCATCTACATGCATAAATGCACATAAAACTTCTAAGGTCACGTATTTAGCAGGTGGCATCAGTTTTTAAAGATTACCGTAGCATTTTCTTTTCGACCCACAATCAGTAGTATTTCCTTTTCCTTTCACTTAAACTTATAATATGACATCTTTTCCCCCCATTTATCAGACTCGTAGATATCAGGCATCATGTATGTGAATAATTACAATGAAATAAAGTTTTAACTGAGTGTAGTGAACTCATTGTTGGAGACACCGCCAGAAGTTCGTCATTCTGATGTTTTCCCCATAACACATGACATGCTGGATAAAACCAATAGTTGTTGAATACGTGGTTGGCAAACATTTTCTCTCAGTCTGCAGCTTGCCTTTTCAGCCTCTCAATGGGGTCTTTCATGGAGTAGACGCTTTGAATTTTAATGAAGTTCAATTTATCAATCTCCTTTTATGGTTCAGGCTTTTAGTGTCAAGTCTAAAAACTCCGTGTCTAGCCTAAGATCCTAAATATTTTTTCCTATTTTTTTTCCAAAAAGATAATCCATTTCAAGTTATTTTTAATATAAGGAATGAGGTTCAGGTCAATTTTTATTTTATTATATTATTATTATTATTAATTATTATTTTTTCCAAGAGAAGTTTAGTTTCTCCAACACCATTTGTTGAAAAGGATATCTTTCCTCTGTTGACTTGCTTTTGCACTTTTCTGTGGCTTTTGTGTTTTTTTTGTTTTTAAAGATTTTATTTATGTATTTGACAGAGAAAGAAGATACAGCCAGCAAGAGAGGGAACACAAGCAGGGGGAGTGGGAGAGGAGGAAGCAGGCTCCCAGCGGAGCAGGGAGCCGGATGAGGGGCTCGATCCCAGGACCCCAGGATCACTCACTCGGCCAAAGGCAGACGCTTAACAACTGAGCCACCCAGGCGCCCCTGCACCTTTCTGAAAAGTCAGCCATTGAGCAGATTTCTTGAACTTTTTTCCTTCCTACTCTGTTCTATTCTGTTGATTTATGTGTCTGTCCCAATACCACACAGTATTGATTACTCTAGCTATAGTAAGGCTGTATAATTCTTTTCACACACTGTTGGATTCAATTTGCTAATATTTTGTTGAGGATTTTTTTGGGAGGGGCAGAAGGAGAAGAAGAGAATCTTTTTTTTTTTTTTTTTTTTTTTTTTTTTAAAGATTTTATTTATTTATTCGACAGAGATAGAGACAGCCAGCGAGAGAGGGAACACAAGCAGGGGGAGTGGGAGAGGAGGAAGCAGTCTCATAGCGGAGGAGCCTGACGTGGGGCTCGATCCCAGAACGCCGGGATCACGCCCTGAGCCGAAGGCAGACGCTTAACCGCTGTGCCACCCAGGCGCCCCAGAAGAAGAGAATCTTAAGCAGGCTCCATGCCCAGGGAGAAGCCCAAAGTGGGCTTCCATCTCACAACCCTGAGATCATGACCTCAGCTTAACCAAGAGTTGGACACTTAACTGACTGAGCCACCCAGGCTCCCCTTGTTGAGGATTTTTTAAGTTTCTGAGAGATACTGGTCTGTACTTTTGTTGCTGATGTACTTTGCCTGGTGTTGATGGTGTCAGGGTTATAAAGGCCTCATTAAATGATTAGAAAGTGTTCCCTCCTCTAGTTTCTAGAAGGGATTAAGTAAAATTTGTGTGAATTTTTCTGTATATTTTGGAAGGATTGTCTAGGGAAACCAGCTGAGCCTCGGGTTTCAAAATTGTGAATTCAATTTATTTAATGGCTACAGGACTATTCAGATGATCTATTTCATCTTGGATGAGTTTTGGTTATTCTTAGTATTTAAGGAATTGGTCCATTTCATCTAAGTTGTTGAATGTACGAGCATAAAGTTACTCAAGGTATTCCTTTATTTTCCTTTTTAATGGCTGCAGTATCTGTAATAATATTCCACTTAATTCCTGGTATTGGTGAGTTGTGTCTTCTCTCTTTTTGTCTTTGTCAGTCTTGCAAGAAAGAGGCTTATGAATTTGATCGATTTTTTGGAAATTCAATTCAATTTTAATGTCTTCTATTCTAAGCACTATTATTTTCTTCCATCTACCTGATTTGGTTTTATTTTGCTCTTTTTCTGGGTTCTTGAGATAAGATCTTAGATTATTGATTTTTCCTTTTTCTGACATAAGCATTTAGTGCTATAGATTTCCCTCTCAGCATTACTTTAGCTGAATCTCGCAAATGTTGATCTTCATTTTTATTCAGTTCTATTTTTTATTGCCTCTGAGATTTTTTTCTTTGACCCACAGATAATTTAGAAGTGCGCTTAATTTCCAAGGGCTTTAAGGTTTCCCCTTGTCCTTCTGTTATTGATTGCTGGTCAGATTTCATTATGATCGGAGAACATACTCCATTCAATTATTTTCAGTTTGATAAATTTTCTTTTATAGACCAGGATATATTTGTGAATGATCCAGAGACACTTGAAAAGAAAAAGTATATTGCTCTGTTGTTGAGTAGAGTGTGTGTGTGTTCAAATTGATATTGTTGGTTGTATTGTTCAGATTTTCTATATCCTTGTTGATTTTATGTCTTGTAGTGCTATCGTTTGATGAGAGGGGAGTGTTGAAGTCCTACACTATAATTGGGAATTTTCCTATTTCTTTTTTCAGCCTTATCGGTTTTTACTTCATGTATTTTGAATCTCTGCTGCTTGGTGTATATGTATTTAAGACTGTTACACTTTACAAGTAGATTGATAATTTAATTATTAGATAATGTTCCTCTCTGTCTTTGTCTTTACTATGAACTCTATTTTATCTGGTACTTTATCTGATGTTAATTATCTATTTTATTTGATATCAATATAGCCAATTTTGCTTTTTAAAAATTAATGTCTGCATGATACATCTTTTTTCTTTTTCTTTTTACTTTTAATCTATGCCATTGAATTTGAAGTACTTTTAAAAAATAAATAGCATATAATTGGTCATGTCTTTAAATTCAGCCTGCTCATATCTGCCTTTTTATTGATATAGTTAGATACATCTAAGGTAATTATTGACAGGGCTTAAGTCTGCCACTTTAAAATTCTTTTCTCATTACGTCTTGTTTTTTTAATTTCTCTGCTCCTCTTTACTTCCTTCCTGTGTATTGCTTGAACACTTTTTGGGATTGCATCTTGATTTATTTTTCCTTTTTGAACATATCTTTTTATGTAATTTACATAGTAGTTGCTCTGCGTCTAACAATGTAAGTATGTGACTTATCAGTTTCCTGGTGTCAGTATTTCACCTGCTTGAGTCAAGTGCAGACACTTTACTTCCATTTACGTCCCTTTACTTTCCCCACTTTAAAATATAATTGTCTTGAGTAACATGGTGTTATAATTATTGTTTCAATCGTCAAATATGATTTATCACACCCATAAGGGAAACAAGAATGCATACTCACATTTGATGATCTCTACGTTTTTCTCTTTTCTTTCCAGATGCTTCAAGATTCCTTCTTTAATCATTTCCTTTATTATTTCATGTTTGAAGACCTTCCCTTAGCCATTCCTTAAGGATAGGTCTTCTAGTGACACATTCTTTTGGTTTTCCTTCATCTGAGAATGTATTCTGCTTTCATTCTTAAAGGGTAGTCACTGGATATAAGATTTGTGGTTGTCTTTCAACACTTGAAAAGTGTGCTATTTTGGTCTGCATTATTCAGCTTGTGCGTCTGGGTCTCCTAACGGACCCTGCTGGTAACCTCTGAGAGGACAGGAACTTCTCCAGCTCTGGCCTCCTGGTGCTATGGGTGAAGAAGGGAGTGTCCTGCCTCAGGATGTGAAGAGGCTTTGTAGTCCAGTCACTAATAGCAGCAGGATCTGCCCACTGGTATCACTCAGCCACCTGTTGTCTCTTGTTCGGGGAGGGCTGTTTTAAGCAGCAGGGATGTTCACTCCAGTCTGGGTTCCGGGTTATCCTCTCCAGTGTTATTGGATTCACTTGGTGGTGTTGGGGGGCCTTCTTTCTGAAAAGCAGGTGAATGGGCCTACATAAAGCACTATCTGCTGATAGGATGGGTTTGAAGATGTTGGGTCCGGGTCTTCTATTGGGTGGTTTGAGGGTGCGATTATGTTGTCTTGCCTTACATTGTTGCTTCAGTCCTGGGCTCTACAATCACTTCTCCTTCCTCATTATACCTTTCAGAGTTCTCCCTTGGCTGCCTTTTACATTATTTCTGGACTTTATAGTTACACATAGAAGGAAGGAGAAGGGAGAAATGAGTCTAAGCCATCTGATCCTAACCAGAAGCCCCTTGTTGTTGTATGGGGTCCCACCGCATTTTAAATGTTTCTTGGCATTTCTTTTAGGGCTTGAAAAATATGGAAGTGGAAAAAGTTTTTTAATTGTGGTAAAATAAAGACAACATGAAATTTACCATTTTAACCGTTTACAAAGTGTATACTTCCGTGACATTTGGTACATTCACATTGTTCTTCAACCACCACCACCATCCGTCTCTAGAACTTTGTCATCTTCCAAAACTGACACTCTGTACCCATTAAACACTAACTCCCCATTTCCTCCTCCTCACAGCCCTCGGCAACCACCATACTGCTTTCTGAATTTGACTATTATAGGTCCCTCATATAAGTAGAATTATACAGTATCTATTTTTTTGTGACTGGTTAAAATCACTTAGCATCATGTCCCCACAGAAAGGGATAAAATTTGAATTAGCGAAATGTTTTAAAACTTTGGGAAGAAGGGTTTTCAATTAGTAGCTAATTCAAGACTTTGAAACCTGTAAAGGCTGATCTGTAGTATGAACTCAACAATGTAGCTCTCCCTATTATTTTCTTCAGTATTTTGTTATTCCTTTCCTCCCTAGCATGAACAACCAGAACTCACCGGGGGTTGAGTCACAGTTCTGTTTTTGTTCCTTTTTTTGTGACAAGTAACCATAATCTCTGTCTACCACCAGAAATGCACCAGAAAAGAAATCAATAGAGATAATCCAGACCCGTGCAAATTCAGTGGGGGAAGTAGAGCCTCAATATGGGGGTCAGGCTTAAATTCAGACCTTGATCCTCATCATTTAATGTCTTTTGTCAAGTTCCTTAAACTGAATCTTGTTTCTTCACCAAAAAGGGGAGGTAACAGGCCCTATTTGAGGATTATTGATAATTTATGTAGAGTTTTATGACGCCTGGGTGGCTCAGTTGGTTAAGCATCTGACTCTTGATTTCAGCTCAGGTCATAAGCTCAGGGTTATGAGATTGAGCCCCACATTGGGCTCTGCACTGGGCATAGAGCCTGCTTAAGATTCTCTCTCTCTTCCTCTCCCTCTGCCTTTCCCACCCTGTGTGCACTTGGGCTCTCTCTCTCTTGAAAAAAAAAAAGAGTTATACATATAATAGGTGCTCACTAAATCACTCCTGTGTTACTGAGTTGCTTTCCATAATATTAGATACATCCTTGGGTATGTTTTTATCCTGCCTAATTGTGGTATTGGGCAATGATTCTCTCGATCCTTACCTGTTATTTTCTTTTAACACAAGGACTTAGTGGGCAAAATAATTTATTATTCTAAATAGCTTTGAATATTCTAAATTCAGTGAAAGTGTTAATTGATGATAACCAAGGAAAGCTCATGACAAACATAATAAAATTTCTGAATTCTTTCGTTGCGCTTAAGATGGAGAGTTTAATATTTTTAAGAATAAGGAAAATAGATGCTTTCATGAAAAAGACTTTCATAAAAGGGTAAAGTCTTCTTAAGGATGGCAGAAATGGGTGATGCTTAAAAATTATTCTTAGAATAACCAAATGTATTCCTGCTCTTACATTACAGTCATATTTTATTAGGCAAGGCATGCATGCATGAATTTATTTTTATCCTGCAAACGCAAAAATACTCAGAGATTTCTGTTGGATTGATATCATGGCAGAAATATTTGCAGTTCTATGCCAGCAATAAGGTTCATCAAATAGCTTGAATTAAATAAGTAGCATATACAAGTCTGGTTTTATAAACTGAAAAATACTGTAGAAAGCATAATGTGTTATTACCAATCAACTAACTGCTGAGATTCATGAGTAGTACCCCAGTGTCACATGGGTTGAAGTCCCATGTGGACAGACTGTGGTTTAATGGTCTGAACAGAAGTGAAAGTAGGGATGGTTTTGTTGCAATTCTGCCACCAATAATATTAAAACGTCCTTAAATATGAAACCATTAAGCTTCTTTAGACTTCTAAGAAAACAATTCATAAAATATGCCCTTTACCTATTACCAAGCACTTTGGACTTTGGAGGGAATAATTGTGGCCAAATCTAAGCTCCAATTTTATGATATTTGCCCCTTGACCACAGTTATATTTAAAGATCACTTGGTTCATTTGTTCTTCCTGTGAGGAAAAAATAAGAGAATTTCTGGTTTCTTCATGTTATGAAAAACCTTTATCTATTTACATTTGCAGTGTCCGAGAAGTTAGTGTTTACAGGTTGAAACCATGCTGCCAGCTAAGAATGGTGTCAATCATTACCTGAATTTATGTAATTTCTAGTTTGTTCACTGTATCCTCAAATAGATAGTGGGCCATCTCTTTAAAAGCGGTTAAAACATTTCTTCTTTCTTTCTTTCTTTCTTTCTTTCTTTCTTTTTTAAAGATTTTATTTATTTATTTGACACAGAGAGAGAGACAGCCAGCGAGAGAGGGAACACAAGCAGGGGGAGTGGGAGAGGAAGAAGCAGGCTCCCAGTGGAGCAGGGAGCCCGATGCAGGGCTCGATCCCAGAACTTTGGGATCAGGCCTTGAGCAGAAGGCAGATGCTTAACAAGTGAGCCACCCAGGCTCCCCTAAAACATTTTTTTCTTAACTAGAAACTAGATATTAAAAAATCACATTCCAAAAATTTGAGGCATCTATTTCTGATGTGGATAAGCAATGCTAAGACTTTGGTCTGTAGCTGCAGCCAGGGTCACTGCAATATGTCATTGGGAATTCATACTTTGGTGCTTATTTTGGCCTTTAAACTGTTCATTTGTACTGTGAACTAGATTATATACTTTTAACTGTCAGTTAGCTGAATGCATTTCAAGTCAATTTACTAAAATAGTCACTGTTAAGCGGTATATTTGGGCAGAGTTGACACCTTTGACATTTTCTAAAATGGCAAAAATAACTGTATTTAAGGGTATGATTTATGAATGTCGTGTGCCTACAGAACTTCCATATGATTATGGTTTTCACGTAAGCTGCTGGGACTCTCTCCACAAGCTGCTGAAAGAGCAAGTAATTAGTGCTGTGTGATCAGATATTTAACACAGACAGACACATGTACAGAAACACAAAAAACCCCAGTATCAGTCCAAAACCTACGCTCTTGTTGCTTCCTAGAATCTCCTTTGTCTAACGAGAGCATGGTTGAGGCCACAGCAGAGGCAGTGGAAGTGAGGGAGAAAGGGTAAGATCGATAGTGTAGAACTACCTTTATGAAACACATATGCTTTGGTATAAATAAGGAAAGCAACTTGCAATGATTAAAAAGTATTTCCAATCCTTAGTTGTCTTCTAGATTGCTGGCCTCTATTAAAAACTTCTTAAAATAATAGATAGCTTTAATTCTTCAAGCAAAAGAAAAATTATATCATCTTAAAGATTTTCTATATTTATTACATAGATGTGACTTGACTATGAGGAAAAAAAGAGCAAAATCTCTTGTATTGCAAGTTTTAAATGTACCAGGCTAAGGTTTACTTAATTAGAACCTCGAGGCAATAAAGGAGCCCTTTTTAAAATTCTGTGATTCTTAATATGCTAAATAATGCAAAGCTTCGACTCTTCAAGCATGAGACACACATCTGGCAGCTTAACATTTAAATTACAGGGGGAAAAATTCCTCACTTCAGTAGTAATTTTCTCAAGGAAAAGAATAGAAAATGTATTACAACTAAATTTAATTTCTTTTAGATTTTCATCCTGTCTAATTGCAGACATCTTTCTAGGTTCTTCATATTTATATTTTTTACACATATTTCCTGTACATTTTATTAATGTTTAATTTAGATGCTTCTCACTGTTAGAGCTCTTGAGAAATTGTGGTGTATTTTTCTTAGTAAAATGTTTTGAGAAATCTATCTGATCTCAAGTAATAAAGACAATGGTCTAGAAATAAAGGGAAATGGAATTTCAGAGACACACAAAAATATTACTGACAAAAAGGCAACATTTTTCAGTTAGTTCCACTTTCAAGCTTTAATTTTTTTTTTTTTTCAGTATTAATGTTTGCTCTGTTTTGTCATTTTCTGGCTGTTTTCATGCAAAAGTTATTATAAGCAGCATTCTTTCTTTGTATTTCTCCAAAGGATAGTGTCAGATCCTTGATTAATTTTACAAAGGTCATTTGGAAAAACCATTAAAAATATGCCAAGTAAAAAAGATTAGCACAACACAGGGAAAACACTTTTATAAACATATGCATTTATATATAGATAGGGTATGGCAACAGTTTTGACAAGTGTTTTCCTTGTGCACCTCATACATTATTAAAAATATGACTTCCATTTATTTTTTCTAGGTGATCCCAGCTGACACATTCCAAAGGCATCAGCAGGTTACTCTTATTTGTAAACATTTTTTTTCCTTTTCTCAATATAAGAGGATCTGATAATTAATTGAGTAGTAGTTCCATAAAATAAAGTGAACTTGTGAAATAATTAACCTATATTTGTATTACTAATGCATAAACATGGGTGGTAGTTAGCTCACGAAAAATGATTGTATCCATTTATACTTTTTAATTAAAAACTTAAACAATATTGCAATATCCAATTTTAGCTATGAGAGAGTAGCTGGTATCAGACCAGCTCTTCTGCTATAATCAACTATTATACTGGAGAGAATGTATGAAGCAATGTTCTGGGCACTGGCCATCAGGAAACACCAGACTTCCTGATCCTTAAGAGAAGTTTTGAGGTAAACCCTGGCTCTCTACCTGGCCACAATATTCTGACTGTAGAGCAGTAAAGTGGAATCCTAGCAGAGAGTCTCACTGAGCTAAGGAGACAAGGCTTCACATTCAGGCAGTTGAAGCAGCTGGGGTCTGCAGAGTAGAAAACAGAGCAGAGATATGCAGAAGGAAGCCCAGAAGTCTGTATTGTTAGGTGAGCCTGAAAATAGAACAGAGATACTAGAGCTGAAACAGAGATGAAGTTCAAACCCGAAAGGCATGTTAATAACTCATTATCAATATGACAGCAAAGTAAGATGCCCAAGGTCTATATATTAGGAATAGAGAACATTTACAATTACATCAAAAAGAGTAAAATACCCAGGAATAAACTTAACCAAAGAGGAGAAAGACCTATACTCTGAAAGCTATAAAACATTGCTGAAAGAAATGGAAGATGACAGAAACAAATGAAAAGATATTCCATGCTCATGGATTGGAAGAATTAATATTGTTGAAATGTCCATATTACCCAAAGCAATCTACAGATTCAATGCAATCGCTATCAAAATACCAATAACATGTTTTTGCAAAACTAAAACTAACAATACTAAAATCTGTATGGAACGACAGAAGACCCTGAATAGCCAAAGCATTCCCAAGAACAAGGCTGTAGGTATCACAATTGCAGCAAGATATACTACAAAGCTGTAGTAATCAAAACAGTATGGTATTGGCACAAGGATAGACACATAGATTAATGGAACAGGATAGAATCTCCCAAAATAAACCCACATTTATGAGGTCAATTAATCTATGACAGAAGAGGGAAGAATATACAATGGTGAAAAGATTCTACTCAGTAAATGGTGTGGGAAAACTGGACAGCTACATGGAAAAGAATGAAACTGAACTACTTTCTATCACCATACACAAAAATAAACTCAAAATGGATTAAAGACCTCATGATGAGTTCTGAAACCATAAAAATCTTAGAAGAGAACACAGTCAGTAATTTCTCTGACACCAGCCATAGAAACATTTTTCTAAATATGCCTCCTAAAGGAAAGGAAACAAGCACAAAAATAAACTATTGGGACTACATCAAAATAAGCTTTTGCACTGCAAAGGAAACCACCAACAAAATAAAAAGACAACCTAGATGTTTGAAGATGTTTACAAATGATGTATCCAATACAGGTTAATATCCAATATATATAAAGAACTTCTACAAGAGGGGGATGGAAACGATGGTGGAGGAGTAAGGGACCCTATTTCAACTGGTCCCCTGAATTTAGCTGGGTATCTACCAAACCATTCTGAACACCCACGAAATCAGCCTAAGATGTAAGAATATATATCTGGATCTCTACAAAAAGAATATCTCTGACGATCTCAGGGGATGAAGTGGGGAGCCATGATTCTGTGTGCGGATATCAGAAGACAAACAGAAGAGGCAGGGAGCCGCCATAAGCTGGCACTGGGAAGGTGATATAACACTGGAGCACAAAACCATCCTGCACTAGGGACCAGGCACAGACTCGCAGACCAGTAGCAGTGGGGAAAGGACTTTAGTGCAGCCCCAGACAGGATCCAGGATCTGTGTGTTCACGTGCATGCAAACTGAGGGCAGCCCGTGGTTATAGAAGCACAAAGAGCAGAGATGGGCCCGGCCTTGCATTCCACCACAGGGAGTGTTGCTGTGGGGTGCACAACTGAGGAGGCTGCGGTTTTTAGCAGGGCTGACAGAAATGGAGAGAGTATGGCCTGGAGAGCTCAGTGAAGAGCAGACTGAGATTTCTCTGTTCTGAGACAGAGGTTTGGATGTGGTCACTTCTGCTCTTTCAGAAGAGATGCAGAAAGCCACCAAGAAAAGCCGCCAGAGAACAAAAGCCCCCAAAAACCAGTTCTCACTGAATCCACCCCTCCAACAGGGGCAGGGCAACTCTGTCCAAGCAGGGTTGCCTAAGTGACAGCAGAGCAAGCCCCTCCCCCAGAAGACAGACTGAAAGAACAAGAGGCCCAGAACCCTAAGTCCCTATAAAACAGGTGCATCTTGCTTGGGCCATGTTTAATACTTTGGACTCTGTACATTCCCTCAACCACTCCCCAACAGAATGACTAAGAGGAGGAACCCCCAACAAAGAAAAGAATCAGAGACTGTGGCTTCTGCCACAGACCTAATGGACATGGATATAAGCAAGATGTCAGAAATAGACTTCAGAGTAACAGTTATGATGTTGATATCTAGGCTTGAGAAAAATATTAGCAACAATTTAGAATCTCTAAGGGCAGAAATGAAATCTAATCAGGCCAAACTTTAAAATGCTATGAATGAACTGCAGTCTAAACTGGATCCTCTGACTGCCAGGGTAAACAAGGCAGAAGAATGAATTAGTGAGCTTGAAGATAAGATGATAGAAAAGAAGTTAACCGAGGAGGCTGGGAAAAACAAATTAAAGCCCAAGGGATCAGACTGAAAGAGATTAATGACACCATGAAACGTTCCAATGTCAGAATACTGGGATCCCTGATGGGGTGGAGAGAGAGAGAGAGAGGTCTAGAAGATATATTTGAGCAAATTGTAGCTGAGAACTTCCCTGATCTGGGGAAGGAAACAAACATTCGTGTCCACGAGGCAGAGAGGACCCCTCCCAAGATCAAAGAGAACAGACTGATGCCCTGACATATAATAGTACAATCTGCAAATTTTAGATCCAAGGAAACAATCTTGAAAGTAGCTAGGGGGAAGAGATTTCTTATGTACAGAGGGAGGAACATCAGAATAAGGTCAGACCTGTCCACAGAAACCTGGCAAGCCAAAATGGGCTGGCAAGACATATTCAGGGTAGTAAATGAGAGGAACATGCAGCCAAGGATACTTTATCCAGCAAGGCTGTCATTCAGAAAGGATGGAGAGACAAGGAGCTTCCAAGACTGGCAGAAACTGAAAGAATATGTGACCACTAATTCAGCCCTGTAAGAAATATTAAGGGGGGGGTGTCATTCTATAAAAGAAGAAAGACCCCAGGAGTAATATAGACAAGAAATTTACAGAGACAATCCATAGAAACAGGAACTGTACAGACAATAGGATGGCAATAAATACATATCTTTCAATAGTCACTCTCAATGTGAACGGCCTAAATGCTCCCATGAATGGCATAGGGTTGCAGATTGGATACAAAGACAGGACCCATCTATGTGCTGTCTACAGGAGACTCACTTTGAACCTAAAGACACCTCCAGACTGAAAGTGAGGGGATGGAAAACTATTTTTCATGCCAATGGACATCAAAAGAAAGCTGGGGCAGCAATTCTTATATCAGAAAAATCAGAATTTAAGCCAAAGGCTGTATTAAGAGATCCAGAGGGACACTATATCATCCTTAAAGGGTCTATCCAACAAGAAAATCTAACAACCGTAAGTATCTATGCTCCCAAAATGGGAGCAGCCAACTACATATGCCAACTGTTAACCAAAATAATCAGATCGACAATAATACATTAATAGTAGGAGATTTTAACATTTCACTCTTAGCATTGGATAGATCATCTAAGCAGAAGATCAACAAAGAAACAAGAGCTTTGAATGACACACTGGACCAGATGGACCTCCTAGATATATACAGAACATTCCACCCTTAAACAACAGAATACTCATTCTTCTCAAAAGCATACAGAACTCTCTCCAGAATAGACCACATACTGGGTCACAAATCAGATCTCAACTGATCCCAAAAGATTAAGATTATTCCCTGCATATTCTCAGACCTCAATGCTTTGAAACTGGAACTCAATCACAAGAAAAAATTTGGAAGGAATTCAAACACTTGGAAACTAAAGACCATCCTGCTTAAAAATGTTTGGGTTAACCAGCAAATTAAAAAAGAACTTAAACAATTCATGGAAAACAATGAGAACAAAAACACATTGGTCCAAAACCTATGGGATACTGCAAAGGCGGTCTTAAGGGTGAAATACATAGCCATCCAAGCCTCACTGGGAAAAAAAAAAAAAAAGAAAGAAAGAAAAAAAAAAAGAAAAAGAGAAAGAAAAATCCCGAATACACAAGCTAACTTTATACCTTAAAGAACTGGAGAAAGAACAACAAATAAAGCCTAAGTCAAGCAGGAGAAGAGAAATAATAAAGATTAGAGCAGAGATCAATGAATTAGAAACCAGAAACACAGTAGAGCAGATCAATGAAATCAGAAGCTGGTTCTTTAAAGAATTAATAAGATCAATAAACCACTGGCCAGACTTATCCAAAAGAAAAGAGAAAGGACCCAAATTAATAAAATTATGAATAAAAGGGGAGCGATCACGACTAACACCAAGGAAATAGAAACAATCATTAGAAATTATTATCAACAACTATATGCAAATAAATTATGCACCTGGAAGAAATGGATGCCTTCCTGGAAACCTATAAACTGCCAAGACTGAAACAGGAAGAAATTGACAACCTAAATAGACCAATAACTAGTAACAAAATTGAAGCAGTGATCAAAAGCCTCCCAAAAAACAAGAGTCCAGTGCCTGATGGATTCCCAGGGGAATTTTACCAAACATTTAAAGAAGAAATAATACTTATTCTCCTGAAGCTGTTTCAAAAAATAGAAACAGAAGGAAAACTTCCAGTTCGTTCTATGAAGCCAGCATTACCTTGATCTCAAAACCAGGCAAAGACCTAATCAAAAAGGAGAATTACAGACCAATATTCCTGACAAATACAGATGTCAAAATTCTCAACAAGATCATAGCCAATAGGATCCAACAGTACATTAAAAGGATTATCTATCATGACCAGGTGGGGTTTATTCTTGGGATGCAAGGGTTGGTTCAACATTAGCAAATCAATCAATGTGATAGAACACATTAATTAGAGCAGAGGCAAGAACCATATGATCCTCTCAATTGATGCCGAAAAAGCATTTGACAAAATACAGCATCCTTTTCTGATTAAAACTCTACAGAGTATAGGGATAAAGGGAATATTCTTTAAATTCAGAAAAACCATCTGTGAAAAGTCCACAGTGAATAACATTCTCAATGGGGAAAAGCTCTCAGCTTTTCCCTTAATTTCAGGAACATGGCAAGGATGTCACTATTGTTCAACATAGTACTAGAAGTCCTAGCATCAGCAATCAGACAACAAAAAGAAATAAAAGGTATTCAAATTGGCAAAGAAGAAGTCAAACTCTCTCTTTTTACAGATGACATGATGCTTTATGTGGAAAATCCAAAAGACTACACCCCAAAATTACTAGAACTCATACAGCAATTCAGTAATGTGGCAGGATACAAAATCAATGCACAGAAATCAGCTGCATTTCTGTACACTAACAATGTAACTGTAGAAAGAGAAATTAGGTTAATGATGCCATTTACAATACCACCAAAACCCATAAGATACCTTGGAATAAACCTAACCAAAGTAGTAAAGGATCTATACTCTAGAAACTACAGAACACTTATGGAAGAAATTGAAGAAGACACAAAAAGATAGAAAAACATTCCAAGCTCATGGATTGGAAGAATAAATATTGTTAAAATGTCTATGCTGCACAGAGAAATTTATACTTTCAGTGCCATCCCAATCAAAATACCACTAGCATTTTTCAAAGAGCTGGAACAAACAATCCTAAAATTTGTATAGATCCAGAAAAGACCCTGAATCGCCAAGGAAATGTCAAAAAAGAAAAACAAAGCTGGGGGCATCATGTTGCCTGACTTCAAGCTATATTACAATGCTGTGATCACCAAGATAGCATGGTACTGGCACAAAAACAGACACATAGTTCAATGGAACAGAATAGAGAGCCCAGATATGGACCCTCAACTCTATGGTCAACTAATCTTCGACAAAGCAGGAAAAAATATCCAGTGGAAAAAAGACAGTCTCTTCAGTAAATGGTGCTGGGAAAATTGGACAGCCATATACAGAAGAATGAAATTTGACCATTCTTTTACACCATACACAAAGATAAACTCTAAATGGATGAAAGACCTCAATGTGAGACAGAAATCCATCAAAATCCTAGAGGAGAACATAGGCAGTAACCTCTTCAACATCGGCCACAGTAACTTCTTTGGGACACATCTCCAGAGGCAAGGGAAACAAAAGCGAATATGAACTTTTGGGACTTCATCAAGATAAAAAGCTTCTGCACAACAAAGGAAACAGTCAACAAAACAAAGAGGCAACCCACGGAATGGGAGAAGATATTTGCAAATGACACTACAGATAAAGGGCTGATATCCAAGACCTATAAAGAACTTCTCCAACTCAACACCCAAAAAACAAATAATCAAGTCAAAAAGTGGACAGAAGACACAACCCATCACTTCTTCAAAGAAGACATACGAATAGCTAACAGACACATGAAAAAGTGTTCAACATCTTTAGCCATCGGGGAAATTCAAATCAAAACCACATTGAGATGCCATCTTACACCAGTTAGAATGGCAAAAATTGACAAGGCAGGAAACAACAAATGTTGGAGAGGAGGTAAAGAAAGGGGAACCCTCTTACACTGTTGGTGGGAATGCAAGCTGGTATAGCCACCTTGGAAAACAGATTGGAGATCCCTCAAGATGTTAAAAATAGAGCTACCTTATGGCCCAGCAAATGCACTACTAGGTATTTACCCCAAAGATACAGATGTAGTGAAAAGAAGGGGCATATGCCCCCTAATGTTCAAAGCAGCAATGTCCACAATAGCCAAATTGTGGAAGGAGCTGAGATGCCCTTCAACAGATGAATGGATGAAGAAGATGTGGTCCATATATATACAGTGGAATATTACTTAGCCTTCAGAAAGGATGAATACCCACCATTTGCATCAACATGGTTGGAACTGGAGGGGATTATGCTAAGTGAAAGAAGTCAAATAGAGAAAGACAATTATTACATGGTTTCACTTATATGTGGAACATAAGGAATAGCATGGAGGACATTAGGAGAAGGAAGGGAAAAATGAAGGGTGAGGGGAATCAGACAGATAGATGAACCATGGGAGACTATGGATTCCGGGAAACAAACTGAGAGTTTCAGAGAGGAGGGGGCTGGGGGGATGGGTTAGTCCAGTGACAGGTGTTAAGGAAGGCGTTTGATGTTGAACAGTGGGTGTTATAAGCAAACAATGAATCATGGAACACCACAACAAAAACTAATGAGGTACTGTGTGTGTGTGTGTGTATATATATATATATATATATATATATATATATATACACACACAACACCAAAAACACAAACAATCTGATTAAAAGATGACCGGCACAGACATTTTTCCAGAGAAGAGAGATGGCCAACAGCCACATGAAGAGATGCTCAACATCACTAACCATCAGGGAAATGCAAATCAAAACCACAATAAGGGGGCGCCTGGGTGGCGCAATCGTTAAGCGTCTGCCTTTGGCTCAGGGCATGATCCCGGCATTCTGGGATCGAGCCCCACATCAGGCTCCTCTGCTAGGAGTCTGCTTCTTCCTCTCCCACTCCCCCTGCTTGTGTTCCCTCTCTCGCTGGCTGTCTCTCTCTGTCAAATAAATAAATAAAATCTTAAAAAAAAAACCACACAATAAGATATCACCTTATACCAGTTAGAATGGCTACCATCAAGAAAACAAGAAACAACAAGTGTTGGTGAGCACATGGAAATAGGTACTCTTGCACACTGTTGGTGAGAATGTCAATTGGTACGGCTATTGTGGAGAACAGTATGGAGGGTCCTCAAAAAATTAAAAATAGAAACACCATATGATCCAACAATTCCACTACTGGGTATTTACCTAAACATAATAAAAACACTAGTTCTAAAAGATATATGAACCCTTATGTTTATTGTAGCATTATTATTTTTAAAGATTTTATTTATTTATATGTCAGAGAGAGAGTGAGAGAGAGCGAGCATGCACACATAAGCAGGAGTACTGGCAGGAAGAAGGAGAAGCAGGCTCCCCACTGAGCAAGGATCCCAATGCAGGACTCAATCCCAGGACCCTGGGATCATGACCTGAGCCAAAGAAAGATGCTTAACCAACTGAGCCACCCAGATGTCCCTATTATAACATTATTTACAATAGTCAAGATAGGGGAAGCAACCCAAGTGTCCACTGATAGATGAATGGATAAAGAAGATATATATAGGATGAGATCTTGCCATTTGTGATAACATGGATAGACCTAGAGGGTATTATGTTAAATGAAACAAGTCAGACTGAGAAAGACAAATACCATATGATTCCACTCATTTGTGGAATCTAAAAAGCAAAACGAATGAATAAGCAAACAGAAAACAGAATCCAACCTATAAATACAGAGAATAAACTAATGGTTGCCAGAGTTGGGGGGCATGGGGGAATTAGCAAAACAGGTGAAAGGGAGTGGGAGATACAGGCTTCCAGTTAAGGAATAAATAAGTCATAGGAATAAAAGGCACAGTATTGAGAATATAGTCAATGATATTGTGATAGCCTTGCATGGTGACAGATGGTAGCTACACTTGGGGTGGGCATAACACAATGTACAGAGAAGTGAATCATTATGTTATACATCTGAAACTAATGCAGAATTGTGTGTCAACTATACTCAATTAAAATATATATATATATATTTAAAAAAATACTCTGAGGGGCATACTGTAAATCTGACTGAAGAAAAGCCTAAAACCATGCTTCAGCAAGATCACAGAGAAGTTAGGGTTTTGAGGTTGAGTTCTAATAAGTTAGAGTGGCTTGGAAACCCTTGCTTTTTTACAGATAGGTTGTAACTAAATGTAAATTCAAACCTACACAAGTTTAATGGGATTTGCCAGTAATTGAACTGTTCACTAAAAAAAAACCAAAAAACAAAACAAAACAAACCAACCAACCAAACAAACAAAACCAAAAAGAAAACAACACTTTTCCAAGGACGATAACAGAATGTGAAGTTTTCTCTAGTGCACATTATATAATCTACAATTACTAGATATGCAAAGAAAAAAATATATAAATCTTAGACAAGGAAAGTAGTGAATAAGAATAACCCCAAGATGATTCAGATATTAAATTTAGCAGGAAAAGCCATGAAAACATTCATTATAAATATGTTCATAAATTTCAAGAAATCACTTTCTAATAAGTAAAGGACAAAATGGTCTTAATGAATGGTTAGACCATCCCAACAGAGACATGGAAATTATAATCGATATAACCAAAGGAAGTTATGGAATTAAAAATCCAAGAATTAGAATAAATTAACCAATGCGAAGTACAAAAAAGAAAAAGCTGAGAGAGAAAAGGAGAGACTCAAGAGACCTATGGAGAAATATCACATGGTTTTAATACATATAAGGGGAATCTTAGAAGGAAAAAAAGGGTCATACAATGGAAGAGATATGTATTAAAAGAGTAATGACTGAAAATTTCCCAAACGTGATTGAATACATTAACTTATAGGTTGAATACCCTCAGTGAACCTCCAAAAAATAAATGAAAGGGAAACTTGTATTAAGAATATCATAGTTGGGGTGCCTGACTGGCTTAGTAGGTAGAGCCTGAGACTCTTGATCTTGGGGTTATAGGTTCAAGCCCCGTATTGGGTGTAGAGATTACTTAAAAAAGTAAAATCTTAAAAAAAAAAATAATATCATAGTCAAACTGAAGAACATCAAACTAAAAGTGAAAATTTTGAAAAGAGACAGAAGAAAAAAAGAAAAACATTGTATGCAAGGGAACAATGATATGAATAATGGCCAGCATTGCCATCAGAAACAATGGAGACTAGAAATCAATGCAATGACATATTTAAAGTGCTGAGGAAAGAAATGTCAATCCAGAATTCTGTAACTAGCAAAAATTTCCTTCAAAAATTGAGGTCGATATGAAGACATTTTCATGAAAGAAAGCTGAAAAAATATTTCTCCAGCAGACCAGCACTTATAAACAAACAAACAAGCTAGAGAATGTTCTTTATGTTGGAGGAAAATGTTACAAGATGATTTAAACTGGAGAATAACGAAGTCTCAGAAATTGCAAATCCAGAGATAAATACTAAAGACTCATTTATCTAATAATTTTCTTAAAATGTAACTATTTAAACAAAATAAAATGGCATTGTGAGGTGAGGTTGTAAACCATGTACTGATAAAAAACATGGTAACAGTAGCTCAAAGGATTAGGGGGTGGGACCTTTAATCATATTGTTGTGAGTTTATCATATTTATGAAGTGAGAGGTGTGAAGTGACAATGGGAATGCTGGGTGTGAAGCGTGAAATTCTGTCATATTGACCATAAGTAGATGTGGATAATTTTTAAATTCATGCTATTAATCCTAGATCAAATAGTAAAACAACCTCAAAGATGCAGAAATAATAGAAAATAATAGAGGAAAGAAGAGGAAAAACAGAGAAAATAAGATATAATATAAAAAACATATGTAAGTAACCCAAAAGTAGGCAAGGGAGGCTCAACAGAAAGACGAAGAAGAAAAAGGCACAAAACAAAAAGCGAACAGCAAGATGGTAGACAAACTCAACCATATAAACAATTGCGTAAAATGTTCAAGGCTAAATAATTAAATTAAAAAGCAGGGACTGAAATCTAAAAGAAAAAGCAAGACTCCACTGTATGCTGTCCACGAGAGAGGCCCTGTAAATCTGAAGATGAAAGGACAAAAATATGTACCATGCTATACCTAGGGAAACTGGTGCGGCCACATTAATATTTCATATTAGAAATCTGAGAGTAGTCTTTGAGACAAATATGAAAGGGGCAATTTATTAGGAAGATACAACAATCCTAAATATCCTCCTAATGACAGAGATTAAATATTCCTGAAATATCCTGAAACCATAAAACTAAAAATATACAGGCGGTGAGCTCTTTGGCATTGCTCTCCATGATGACTTTCGGATTTGGTACCAAAAGCAAAGGAAACAAAAGCAAAACAAATGAACAAAGAAACCAAGAACAGCACAACAAAGGAAACCACCCATGAAATGAAATGAAGACAATCTACCAAATGGGAGAAAATATTTCAAATGATATATTTGATAGGGGATTATATCCGAAATATATAAATAACTTATACAACTCAATAACCAAAAAATAAATAAATAAATCAAACAATCTGATTAAGAAATGGGCAAAGAATCCGAATAGACGTTTTCCAAGGTAGGTATAGAGATGGCCATCAGGTACATAAAAAGATGCAAAGATGCCCAATATCACTAATCATGAAGAAAATACAAAGGGACAAAAAAGAAATCAAGAAGGATACATAAGATCTGAATGACACTATGAACCAGCTTGATCAAATTGATATTTACATAACTCTTCATCTAAAAACAGCAACATACACCTCCCTTTCAAGGAAATACAGAATGTTTGCAAGATAGATCATATATTGGTTAATAAATTAGAACTTAGTGCATTTTAAAAGATTTAAATAATACAGCATATGTTTCTCTGAATTAATGGAGAAAGATTAAATGTCTCCTTTTGTAAATCAGGAATGAGGCAAGGATGTCTCATCTCATCACTTTATATCCTGGAGGTTCTAGCCAGCGCCACAAAACTTCTAGAAGAACACATAGGAGAAATCTTTATAATTTTGTCCTTAGACACAGAAATTACTTACTTTAAGAGAAAAACAAACACATTGGATTTCAACAAAATTAAGCTTTTCCTAGTCAAGTTGCCGTTAGGAAAAAATAAAAGACAAGGTATAAACTGAAGGAAAACAAATGTAATACCCACGTCTAAAAATGGTTTGTATCCAGAATATATAGAGAACTTTTACAATTCACTGGTAAGAAGAAAAACAGCTCACTTTTAAAAAATTACAATACTTAGAAGTTTCATAGAAGGATATATGAAATGCGCAATTAGTTCATAAAGAATCTAGTCATCAGGAAGTGCAAATTGAAACTATGTGTTACCATGTCACCATCACTAATATGCTAAAATTAAAGCAAAACAAAACAAAACAAAAAACAACGAACACCACCAAGTGTTGATGGTGACTTGGAGGAAACTTTTAAACATTGCTGGTAGGAGTATAAAATGGTACAGCCGCTTTGGAAAACTGGCAGTTTTTTGTTAAATGAAATAGATACTTATCAAAGACCCAGTGATTCTACTCCTATGTATGTTCCAAATAAAATGAACACATGTCCACAAAGAGACTTCAACATGAGTGTTCATAGCAGCACACTCACAACAGTCAAAAATCCGAAGGCAAATATACATCATTAGATGAATTAATAAATAAATTGCAGTGCAGTCACAAAAAGTGATGAGTATCAAAATACTGTTTTGCGTGGAAGAAGCCAGGCACAAAAGAGTAAATACCGTATTATTACACTTGTATGAAATTTTATAACAGGATTCTAATCTGTAGTGGTAGAAATCAGATAACGGGTTGCCAGTGGTTGCCAGGAGCAAGTGGGTGTGTGTGCGTGTGTTTGTGCGTGTGTGTATGTTGGGAACGGGGGATTGACTGCAAAGGATATGGAAGAATTTCGGGGGTGATGCTAAATGCTTTATATTTTACTTATGGTGGGAGTTACATGGGTGCATATATTTGTCAAAACTCATTAACTTAGAATATATACATTTTATCATATATAAATTATCACTCAGACCTTTTTTTTTTTTTGAAACCAGGAAGGTCACTTTATTTATTTATTTATTTTATATAATTTTGTATTATATTATGTTAGTCACCATACAGTACCTCCCTGGTTTTTGATGTAAAGTTCCATGATTCATTAGTTGTGTATAACACCC
This sequence comes from Ursus arctos, assembly GCF_023065955.2. NCBI lineage: Eukaryota > Metazoa > Chordata > Mammalia > Carnivora > Ursidae > Ursus > Ursus arctos. The sequence continues at coordinate 14,099,245 of NW_026622997.1, read as the reverse complement.
AGTGCACCATGCAATATGTGCCCTCCTTACTACCCATCACCGGCCTATCCCATTCCCCCACCCCCCTCCCCTCTGAGGCCCTTTGATTTTAAAAGTAATAGTACTGGATTCAGATATTCTGGATTTAGCCAGGGAGAATACAGTGTGTGTGGCAGCACAATTGCCAGGAATATCATCATCTGATTCAAGTGTTGAAGTCTGCAAGGAGTAGGGTGGTCCTTGTTTTTGCCTTTTATTTTTTTATTTTTTATTTTTTTCCTAAAAGTTATTTTTATTTAAAAAATTTTTTATTTAAATTCAATTTAGTTAACATATTATTAGTTTCAGGGGTAGAGTTTAGTGATCCATCAGTTGCATACAACACCCAGTGCCCAACATCAAGTGCCCTCTTTAATGCCCATCACCCAGTTACCTGATTCCCCCACTTCCCTCCCCTCCAGCAACCCTCAGTTTGTTTCCTACTGTTCAGCATCTCTTATGGTTTTCCTCCCTCCCTGTTTTTATCTTATTTTATTTTTCTTTCACCATAAACATAGCATGCAGAGTTAGAGCAATGAGGTGAGTACCTGTACGAAGGGAGTGTGTGGTGAGCGCATCATTCCTCCCTTGGTCTTACTAGCACTCTGCCTCCAGTCTGAAATCACTGGTTCATATGCTTTATCTGGGCTAGTAATAAAAAAAAGGTGTTTTGAACATCTCTTACAGGCTTCACCCTGATTGCAGTTTCCTTCAGCCCGGCCCTAAATATTGAGAAGGGAGGGCAGAACTTGGGTACATTCTCTTCTCAGTATTATGCTTCTACACCTTCTCTCCATCTTGTGAATCATGGTTATTGACTCCTTCAGGATCTAATCAGGGACAGGCCAGAGCCGGACAGCAGAGAGAGCTTATTTCTCTGCTGCTGTCAAATGGTAGAAGTTGTTAGGTTTTTAAAAGCTGACCTCTTCTCTCATGGGACACTTTTATGCTTTCTTTGGACATATACTTTCATATCTTTCCCTTTGCCAGGCATCTCTCACTTTGTGCTGATTTTTACCACTCCTTTATTAGAACCAGACACTTTGTGGTACCCTTATAACTTTGTCCTTTTTGTATACGCCTGTACTACAGAGAAAGAAAGTAAGCATAACTGAATGGAGAACATACATTAAGGGAGGAAGGGCCAAGAGAAACGAACCTCATCCCAAGTGAATCAACAATACAAAGAAAAGGAAAGGAGGAAGTAGAAAAGTAAAGTGAATAAAAAAGAAATAAAAGATATAATATTTCTAATAATCTGATAATTCCCCCAGTAAAAGATAATGTCAAACTAAGTTAGAAAGAAAACCCACAGCTTACAGTAAACATGCTTAAAGAAATGTTGAATACCTATGGATGAACGGATACCAGAAAATTAGAACAAAACTAAAGCTGTCCCAGGAAGCAACGTCCACATCAGGCAGTTGGTATTTAAGATTTAATCAGGTCTAAACAGTAAGAAAAGGACATTTGATAATGAGAAAAGGTATAATTTATGAAAAAGGTATAATATGACACAACTTATATGCATCGAATTACACAACAGCTGAATATAAAGCCTAACCTAACCTTGTTAGGTTTTATATATGAGACAGACATATACAAAATACAATAATAGAGGCCATTCTCTCTGATCATAATCTAAGAATATTATAAATTAATAATTCAGAGGTGATCTGCTGGCAAGGATTTAGAAAAATAGATTTTTTAATATGTTGCTTATGGAAATATATATATATATATATATTTTATTTAAATATATATGTGTACTTACATATGTACATAAATATGTATGTAAGTTTTTTGGAAAGCAACCAGACAACATCTATTAACATTTAAAATATGTCAACTCATTGACCCAGCAATCTCACCCTGGAAACCCGTCCACAGGAGTAAAAGCACTAATATGGCTAGATACAAGTACATGGATTTTATTGTAGCATTCTTCCTGATAAGAATATAAAAATGAAGAAAAATGAACGTCATCAGTAGGGAATGGTCAAATAAATCATGCTACATTTGCAGTATAATATACTACACAGCCATTCACCATAATAAATTAGAGCTATAGTTATTGACTCAAAGGGAATTCCATCAGACATTGTTGAGTGAAAAGGGTATAGGCAGGTATGTGCACTATGTAATCTCCTTTTTTGTGTAACAGTGAAAAATACCCCATCAGTGTGTGTATCCATATGTTCACACATGTGTGTGCATGTATATATCTGGTGAAATGATCATGGAGAAAATAGAATGGGTCCTGTGGAGCAGGTGGAATGGAGAGGTGTTGGGGAATATGGATGGAAGATAAGGAGGATAAAGGGGGAAAATTCATTTTAAGTAAAATACAGTTCGATATGTATTTTATTACCATAGAGATGACCATGATTTCTTATATGAGAAAAAAAACAGTTGTGAACAAAAGTACAGGCGTAATTCTGTTTCAGTTAAGAGTTACCACTTCTCTGTGATCTGTCTGTCCATTTGCCTATACATGTGCATTTGGGGAGTGAAGAAGGTGGAAGTCAGGTTTAAGGTTGAAAAGAGGAAGGAATGGCTATAAAATCTTCTTAAGGTCAAAGACAAAGTGACAAATGATTGGCTGTGAGTCACAGTAGGGAAAGAAAACTCATGGACGAGATTTTTGAGTCCGGGTGGCTTGGCAAAGTAGTGAAAAGGAATGGTAAATAAGGGTAAGGAGTCCTTTAAGAGGAATGAAGTTTGGTTTTATTTACATGTCTAGCCCTGGGGTATAAGGAGGACTTCCGGTGTCATGGCTGCTCACCTGAATGGTGGTGGGGGAAGTATGAAAGAAAATCATGCAAGAACCTCATGAGTTCTTTATTTACTTATAGTTTGTTTCTGTACACTTCATTTGACTATCTAGTGTGGACAAATTTTGTAAGCTTATAAGCAAAAAGAGAAACAGTAAAGGAAAAGCACTGATACTCATGATTATATAAGATTGAAAACCACATCTTACACACACACACACACACACACACACACACACCTCTCTCAAAGAAATTAGAAGGCAAACTGCAAACAGAAAAATATTTTGAACCTGTGTGCCAGGCAAACAGTTAACATCTTTGATATGGAAAGATAAAAATCTTACATAAAATGTTAAATATTGCAACTGAAAGAAATTGGGGAAATGGCAACTTACAACATAAAAAGCATATGTGCTCAGCAAACATAAAAGTGTTCACATTTTTTAGAATTACAGGATTGCAAATTAAAATAACAATGAAATGTTATAATTTTGTCTACCAAGGAGGCCAAACTGAAAAATACAGTGAGAGTCAGTTTTGCCAAGCATGTGGGAAAATTGGATACTCTCATACATTGCTGATGGCAGATTGAATTTTGATAGTTCTTTTTGTGAATCCTAAGTGTTTGATTTGGTATTCCTGATCTTAGATACTCATTTGTGAAAATAAGCACAGATAAATATTAAGATTTTTTTGGTGAAATTTGTTCAATATGATGTAAATGCCCAACTAAAGGGGGCTGGTTAAGTAAAAAAAAATGATATAGCATCAGTCAGTGATTAAAAATCAGACTTTGAGGAATATTTAATAACGAAACAATGTAAGTATAAGAAAGGATGAAAACTGCATATACAGTATGATCATAATTTGATAAGAATTGTATTATGTATACATTTATATAATGTATAATAGTTGTTACATAAGGTATATAATTACATGAAGTGTATGTAATTACATGAAGTATACATTAATAATTATCTAATGTATATGTATTTACTATATACATTTTTATAAATAAGAAGGTAGGTTTTGGAGCAGAGAACATTTTACATAAGAACAAAACAAATGTTAAAGAGTTTCAGAAGACTATCTCTTTGGTTGGGACTTTATTATCTGGACACGCACAGCACTACTTTTTAACATAAAGCAATATAAATTCCATTATGCCAGAGATGGTTCCTGGTAGGAAGGATTTCTAACATGATTCCCCAACGATGTCCAAGCCCTCATCTCTGGAAGCACCATGAGAGAGAGGATCTTGGTGCACCTGATCTAATCACATGAACCTTTAAAGGACAGAACTTTCTTAGGCTGGTAAGCAGAAGAGAAGGCAGAAGGAAAAGTTGGAGAGATACAAAGTGTCAGGTTGCATCTTGCGTTTGCTGGCTGAAAGGGGACTGCAAGGAAAGCAGGAGAAGGAAATGAATTCTGCCAACAACCAGCTAGCTCGGAAGAGGATCCTAAGACCCAGATGAGAACTGCAGCCTTGACTGATACATTGACTTCGGCCTGGTAAGACTTGGAAGAAGTGGAACCAGCTGTACCATGCTTGCCCAGACTTCTGACCCGCAAAATACTTCAATGAATATTAAGTTGCTAAGTTGGTAGAAATGTGTTCCAGTAGCAATAAAAAATAAACATATCATTCAATGTTTAAACAATGAGCGTAAGTAGAAAATGGGGTTTGGTTCTCACCTAAGATGTAAAAGAACGGTTAAGTGCATGGGCTTTGAGGTCAAATAGAACTGGGCCTAAATTTCAGATTTTTTTACTGGTTAGCTGTCTGATTTGCACAAGTTCTTTGATCTCTCTGAGTCTCAATTTCCAAGTCTGTCAAATGAGGTAACGACAGCCCTTTTAACAGTTTGTTTTGTGTGAGTATGTGTAGTAAACAATATAATATATATGAAGTTGTGTGAAAACACTACAAATTCATTCCATTATTATTTCATATTTGTTATTCCACCCACCAGCTATGCACTGTGAATTTAAATTTTATGTCTTTTAAAAGAATGGTATATTTAAAATGTAATTCCACTTTTTTCCCTTCTACTCTCTTTCTTATCTTGATTTTGACCATATCAACCTCACCATCAATGAATTTTGTGTTAGACTCAAGGAAGCTCTTTTAACAGTCTACAGGACTCTCATCTCAGTAGACTAAAGTGCCAGGCTTCTTGCACAAGGGGCACCTGACCCATCAGACTCTCCCTGAAGAAAGACATTTGTTGGTATCTGCCTTCAGTTTGGCAACGTGGACTGGAAGCAGAGTTAGAAAATATGAAACCATTGCTGTTCAAAATGCATGAGCCACATAGACTTCGACTGGGGAGAAGAGGCTGGCTGGGTCATCTTTAGGGAGAAAAAGTTTCCTAAAGCATGCAGACATGGAGACCATGTCCTAAAACTTTTACACTGTGGAAATCTTATTTAAAAAAAATGTCCACAAGAGCAATTCCAAAGAGCCAGGGGATGATAATATTTGATCCCTGGAGAGGGAGAAGAGGACAAGCGGTAAGACTTTGGCTGCTCATGGTATATGATACTTAAAAAAAAAAAGATGTTGGGTCAACCTTATGAGATTGATTAATTGATTGATTGAAAATTTAAGAAACAGTATTGGTGCATCTGAGTGGCTCAGTCGGTTAAGTGTCTGCCTTCGGCTCAGGTCATGATCCCAGACCCTGGGATGGAGCTCCGGCATCAGGCCCTCTGCCGCTCCCCCTGCTTGTGCTCTCTAGCTCTCTCTCATTTGCTCTCTCTCTCTCTCTCAAATGTAAACGACAACAAAAAAGAAAGAAACAGTATTGAAGGTACAGTATTTCAGGCCCCGTGCTAGACACTGCAGAAGAAACAAGGTGAACAAGACACATTGTCTGCAAAGAGATTTTTTTTTTTCTTTTTTTGCGAAGTGTTTTTGATCTAGAGCAGTGGTCCTCAAGCGGATGCCTTGTTCCCCAGGGGACATTGGGCAATGCCTGGAGACATTTTTGGTTGTCAAAAATGTGGAGAGGGGTGGAGAGGTGGAAGCTACTGCTGGCATCTAGTGGGTAGAGGCCAGAAATGCTGCTAAACATTTTATAAAACACGGCAGCCCCCAGAACAAAGAATTATCCAATCCAAAATATCAATAGTGCTGGGACTGAGAAACTGTGTTATAAAATAAATCACGTACCACATGGAGAAGATGGCTCAGGTGGAAAATACTGGGCACAGACAGAGAACAGACTTTTCTAGTCTCAAAGTATTGGAACATTGGTATGAGCAGAGGAGTTTCTTTGAAAACTCGATCCCAGAAAAATAGCTGATAATGGAGAATCCTACCCGGATGTGGGTAAGAAAGCAGATCAGACACAGCTGCTACTTGTAAATTGCATCCCTGTGGCGTAGCCATTGGTAGAGTTCTACTTGAAGTTCATACATTGACCGAATTAAAATTGTGGAGGATAGAACATCTTAGAGCCTCTTTCTCACAATTCTTTATTTTACCCCCATTTGTCAGGCTTTACATAAACTCTTAGATTACAGTAGTATAAGCTTGCATATCCTCTGAGGTGAATATCTATACTATATTTTTCCACCTTTTGTTTTTAACCCTAGGAAGCATTTCTAATAAAATTGGTCTCTGCCTTATGGACTGTGATCTCAATCTCTTAAAAGAAGACCATGAATTACACAAGAAGGTAAGATGAAAGCTGGAGACGTTGGCTTTGGAAAGACCATGAAAACGGCAGCCCCTGATTATTAACTATGATTTCTTAAAATCTATTTACAGGTAGAAAGTAATTTGGTCTTCAAAGCAGGTTTTGAAGTGTGGAACACACTAAAGCAGCTGACGTTTGTGAAATCAGTAATGCCAATAAATTTTTATTACATCCGAATCAGACTTCTTTAAGCTGTTGAAGACTTTAGTTAAATTAATCAGTCTACAAGGCTCTTTCCAGCTTGGGCAGGGTGATTAGAAAATGTGCTGATTGTACTGTGTTTTATTTGGCATGATCGTGGCTGCCAGGAAGTCTGTCCAGAAACTGTCTTGATAAATTTATATAAATTACATAGCCTGGCTTTTCAAATGTTGGCTAAATTAATTTTACCAGCATTACTGAACCCAGTTTTTAGGTAGTCAGCCATTTGCAAAATCTATATCTACGTAAAGCAAGTGACTTTGGGTTTTAAGTATTCAGAAAATTTGGCCTGGCTAGAAAATTGAAGTGAAAGGATTGTCTTCCAATCCCTGCCTTCACCCAGACAAGTTACTTGAATCGTTAATTTTTCACTTTCCTGACTAAATAGATACAGGTATATAGAACTAATGTTTTTTAAAGATTTTCTTTTATTTATTTGAGAGACAGAGATTGATAGCAGGAGCTGGGGTGGGGGAAAGGGCAGAGAGAGAAACAGACTCCCTGCTGAGGAGGAAGCCTAACATGGGGCTTGATCCTAGGACTCCGGGATCATGACCTGAGCCAAAGGCAGACACTTAACCGACTGAGCCACCCAGGCGCCCCTAGAACCAACATTTTGCCTTACACTCAGGATGGACTTTAAAGTCAGTCTTGTTTTTATCTCTAAATAGTGGGCCACCATATACTCAAATAAATGACTAAGTTTTTAATGTCTAGATGACCACTACAGCATTCACAATGGTTATGTTTCTATCACAGTTCATATTAAAAAAGGAAACTTAGGAATCAAAAGTTTAGTGAAATTTGTAACGATGACATTTGAATTCGGTATTTACTGAGTGCTTGGATATGACTAGGTTCCAGGAAATGTTCTCAGTCCTCTGCATCAAATGACTCATCTTGTTCCCACAGCCAACTAATGGGACAGAGACTACCATTATCATCATTTTCCCTATTTTACAGGGGAGACAAATAAGGCATGGGAGGTGGAGTGAGTTAGCCAAGATAACGTTGCTAATAAGTGCATAGCTGGGCTTTGAATCTAGAAACTGTTTCTAGACTCTCTATTTGTATTCATCATGAAATAATACTTCAAAATAGTTGTGAATTATTTTCTCCTTTTAGGTAGGTACACATCATGTTCTACTTCTTGGGTCGTATACCTTAATTTAAAAGCTACGATAAGGAAACAAAGAACAACTAACTTGCTAGGAAGGAAAAAAGCTCATGTCCTTTTATACGTATTACATATGAAGTACTATTATGTATTAGGTACTTTTTTAAAAAAGATTTATTTATTTATTTTAGAGGGAGAGGGAGTGAATCCTCAAGGAGGGCCCCACTGAGCACGGTTCCCAATGCAGGGCTCGATCTCACAACCCTGAGATCATGACCTGAGCCGAAATTAAGAGCCAGAGGTTTAACTGACTGGGCCACTCAGGTGCCCCAGGTATTATGTAATTTTATGTATACTCTTTGGGACATTGAAGAAAGGGTATGCACATGAGACTTCCAGGATATCGTGGCTCTAATATTAGTCTTCCAAGTACTTTTGTGAATTTTCATACTAATTGTTGAATTTAAACTTTGAGGTTAGAAAAGGCTGAAATAGGTAAGGTGAGAAAGAATACAATCATCCAGAAAAGCTAAAATTCTTCCCTATATTTTCTGGGTTTACATGTTCAATTAAGGAATTCTTTTTCACTCTATTTTTAATATTATATTTAAAAAATTGTGAGTCAATTGCTTGGGATATTATGCTCTTCCCTGGGGGTCAGCCGCTTTGGGAAGGTGTCTTAACTGAATTGCTTTAGGAAGAAACTTGTTCTTATTGGGAATACGTCTCAGTGAAGTCAGTGCTGTGAAAAGAGAGCCGGACACACACCCATCACCCAGAATCAAGTGACTGAGTGCTGTGGACAGGGGCGGTTATACCACCTACTAACCCTCAATCTAGGACTCCCGACTCCAGCTTAAGTGTTTTCCTTTTTCCCTCATCTTGGCATGCTTACTGGAGATTAATTTGGATCTTCCATTGATATGAAGAGCTACCCTAGGCAATTTCCAGGGTGGCTGTGGGCAAACGAGGTTCATTCAACTTCACAAGGGATGCATCAGCTTTCCAAATAACACATGACCAGAGAACAATCGAAATTTGTGGTTCCAACAGGCCAGAAATGCTAGCTGTCCTCTAGAAGCCTGAGGGGGTTGGCTACTCAATTTAGAGGTCTTCCTGGGTAAATTCTAGGCAGCCAGAGATACCTTATTTCTCCCTGGGCATTGCTAATGGAAAGCCTGTCTTGAAAAATTCTCTGGTACACATATCACATATGAATTCAAGAAAGAGCAAAGAGTATTCTTGCTGGACGGCCTCATGATTTAGGTTGGTTGAATTTGGAGCTATGTTTTTTTTTTTTTTTTTTTTTTGGATGCTAGTAACAGCAGGGATGGAATTGAACATGATGTCATGTTTGTTCGCTTTGATATTTCTGATGCACCTGGTGTTTGCTGTTGTTATCTCTGACTTGCAGTTCTGTGATCTTATGAACACAACCCTCTTAGCAGAGTATCTCCACCCCAAACCTTCCTCCACTGCCTTCTTAAAAAATGGTGCACCTCGCGAGGCAGACATTAAAGCGTCCACCACTGCTTCCCTTCTGATCTTCCCAGGGCAGTTCAAACGCGTTTTGTAATCCTCAGGATTCAGCCTTTTGTTCACTGTTTCCTCTTTCTAAGGCTCTCTCTTTTGATGAAACAATCCCCTTGCTCTTCATCTGGCCAGATGGGCAGATGAACAGTGCTCCTTGGAGCTGCGCACAAGGAGTTTGGGAAAAGTTGGTGTCGCGAAGCGAGCCCGGTTGTGCTAATGCTGTGATGCTTTTCCAATGTACTGACGCCATTGGCCTGGGAATGGCGAGCTCCCTTTCTCCGTGTGAGAGAGGACTTACCTTCTCCTCGGTCCCATCATAGTCGCCCTTCTCTGCTAGCTGATTGGGCCATGAAAGGAATTCTGGGTAAGGGGCACGACCTCTGAACCACGAGGTAGGCCCCTGGGTTTTGCTTCCTATCCTACAATGCAATTTAATGAGCTTATCATGTCATGAGTTGGACAGCTTTGAGATTTAATGTAACCCTTCCTATAATATTTTCTACTTAACTGCTTCGTCGTAGTGCTGTAATAAAAGCAGAAGAAAGGATGTGAAGTGTTCCATTGATCACCTGGGCTATATAGTGCATTGTGCCAGATACTAGTTATATCCTTAATAGTCTAAGGTATTTTAAGTGCTCTCCACCCCATGCCCGGAAGAATTTTATAGTTATTATCGCCACAGATTCTTGTCCCCACAGGAATCCTGTGATCTATGTAGAACAAATACTATCTCCATTTTTCAGATTAAAAAACTTAAACTCATGAACTTTAAATAATCTAAGTTTCCAAAGAAGTGAGAAGACTTGACTCTGGGTCTTCTGACCATCACTTGTTGACCCTTTTCACTACAGCACTATGCACTTTAATTTTTCCAAAATTCTTTAGAACACTCTTGGCTGTCATTTTGTGTTCTGTTTGAAGGAATGCTCATTCATTGTTTTCTAAACAATGTTGCATTTTTATTTATTTTTATTTTTTTAATAATAATTTTTTATTATGTTATGTTAGTCACCATACAGTACATCCCCAGTTTTTGATGCAATGTTCCATGATTCATTATTTGCGGGCACCATGCAATATGTGCCCTCCTTAATACCCATCACCGGCCTGGCCTGTCCCAATCCCGCACGCCCCTCCCCTCTGAAGCCCTCAGTTTGTTTCAGAGTCCACAGTCTCTCATGGTTCATTCCCCCTTCTGTTTACTCCCCCTTCATTCTTCCCTTCCTTCTCCTACCAATCTTCCTATTTCTTATGTTCCATGAATTAGTGAAACCATATGATAATTGTCTTTCTCTGCTTGACTTATTTCACTTAGCATAATTGTCCGTTTTGTTGCAAATGTTGTATAATCGTTCTTTCTGATGGCTGAATAATATTCCATTGTATATATGGACCACATCTTCTTAATCCAGTCATCTGCTGAAGGGCATCTTGGCTCCTTCCACAATTTAGCTATTGTGGACAATGCTGCTATGAACATTGGGGTGCATATGGCCCTTCTCTTCACTACGTCTGTATCTTTGGGATAAATACCCAGTAGTGCAATTGCTGGATCATAGGGCAGACAATGTTGCATTTTTAAAAGATTTTATTTATTTATTTGAGAGAGAGAGAGAGAGCACATGAGCTGGGGGGAGGGGCAGAGAGGGAGGGAGAAGCAGACTCCACACTGAGCAGGGAGCCAGACTCGGGGCTTGATCCCAGAACCCTGAGATGATAACCTGAGCCAAAGAAGGACACTTAGCCTACTGAGCCGTCCAGGCACCCCATAAACACTGTTGCATTTGAATGGCAATTCCCACAAATCAAATTTTTAGTTCTCGAAATTGAAAATCATATTCTGAATTTCAGCAGCTTATATTTCAATATTTGCTGCTGATTTCTGTGATAGATCAGGGGATGAGTAGCCATACACAAAATATATAAAATGTGATGTTCCAGAACAAATTTCGCACTACTGATGCTTAAAGTATAGATATTCATCTTTCTGAAGACTTTGCTTTCGGAATAATTTATTTTTAGTGATGATGTTCTTTGGCTTCAGGGTATAGACAGGATCTATTTTCTGTCCTTCTAATGTTGATGATATCCTAGTTAAAGCATTATTTCTCAGGTATAGATTCAAGATATAAATCTGTGGTTGGTGGATTGCTTCGATTCCCCTATGTGAGTAGGCTCACACACCCTGGTATTTACTTGGGAATTCCCCGGCACATACTTACCTCCTTTTTGGATTTAAACCTCTTATTTCTTTGTGTTTTTTTTTTTTTTCCCTTTTGGGGCTCATTTCTTTGAACATAAACTAATTTCCATGACTTTCTGTTTTCTAAAACTGATTTGAGGGAATTTTTAGCACATCAACTTAGATATCCTTTAAAGGAAACCCAAAGGTTCAAAAATATTTGTTATTTTTAGAATTCATGGGTGTTTTTCTTTGTGATTTAGCAACTGGAGGTAAAGCTCATTGTTGTTATTATAATAGAAGTACTTAGTGAAACGACCTCTACTAGCTAATTCTTGAATGTCAACCTTGTGGCTATTAACCATGTTGGATGCTCTGAAAGATACAGAGAAATATACTGCCTCCCATGTCACCATGAATTTGGTTGAACAATCAAGATATATACTCATAGATTAACCAAATAGAAAGCAACTTAATGCATTCTATGATGAAACAGCTATACTTCACCAAACAGGAGCTTTGGTGGATAAATCAAATCTATGTTATGGTTCTTAGTGGTGCTTTCAAATTTCTATTAAGTGAAATTGAATAAAGTGTCTAATCAATTCATAATGACATTCTTTTAAATCTAAAATGTAAATAGTTACAAAAGATGTTTCAAGCAGTCTAGTAAGGTATGCAAATCAATTGTATTTAATTGGGACAATTCAAAACTCTCGTATTTTTTAAAGCATTTTGTCATTCTTTAACTTACTCATGGAATGGAGTAATAAAAAACACTAACACTTAGTAATCTTATTAAAAATACCATTATTGACACAGAAGTTACAGAGGCTAAGAAAAATAAGGAGGACCACCTTTCTTTCTTTTTCTTTCTTTCTTTCTTTCTTTCTTTCTTTCTTTCTTTCTTTCTTTCTTTCTTTCTTTTTTCTTTCTTTTGGTGGGATAGGTTTCTTCTTTTTTAAAAAAAATTTATAGAGGTATAATTGACAGAGCATATTAAAATTAGTTTCAGGTGTACAACATAGTGATTCGACATTTGCACAACAAATCTAGTCACCATCTGTCACCATACAAAGTTGATACAACATTATTAATATATTCCCCATGCTATACATTACATTTGTATGACTTATTTATTTTACAACTGGAAGTTTATAGTTTTTAATCCCTTCATCTATTTTGCTCACCATCACCCCCACACTTGGCAACTGTTCTCAGTATCTATGAGTCTGGGTTTTGTTTGGTTTGGTTTGGTTTGTTTTGTTCCGTTTTGTTTTGTTTTTTGGATTCAACCTATAAGTGAAATCAATCCAGTATTTGTCTTTCTCTTTCTGACTTATTTCACTAAGCATAATACCATCAGGGTCCATCTATGTTGTTGCAAGTGGCAATGATTTCATTCTTTTTTATGGCTGAGTAATATTCCATCTTTTATATATATATACCACATTTTCTTTATTCATTCATCTATTGATGGACATTTAAGTTGTTTCTATGTCTTCGCTATTGTAAATAATGCTGCAATGAACATAGGCGTACACATACCCTTTCAAATTAGTGTTTTTGTTTTCTTCAGATACATATTCAATAGTGGAACTGCTAGATTATATGATAGCTCTATTTTTACTTATTTGTTTATTTGTTTGTTTATAGAGAGGTAGAGAGAGAGAGAGATCAAGAGAGAGGTGGGGGGCAGGGGTCGAGGGAGAGAGAGAGAGACTCTTAAGCAGGCTCCACACCCAGCATGAAGCTGGACATGGAGTTCAGTCTCACAACCCTGAAATCATGACCTGAGCTGAAAAGAAGAGTCAGACACTTAACTGACCAAGCCACACAGGTGTCCCACAAAGCTCTACTTTTAATTTTTTGGGGAAGCTTTATATCGTTTTCTATTGTGACTCCCACAGTTTACATTCCCACCAATCGTGCATGAGGGTTTTCCTTTCTTCACATCCTGCCAACATTTGTTGTTTCTTGTTTGGTTTTGCTTTGTGAGAATAGTCATTCTGACAGGTGTGTGGCAAATCTCCTTGTGATGCATTTCCCTGATGATGAGTGATTTTGAACATCTTTTCATGTGTCTGTTTCCCGTCTGTATGTCCTCTTTGGAAAAATGTCTATTCAGATCTGCTGCCCATCTTTTAATTAAATTTGTGCTGTTTTTATTGAGTTATATAGATTTTTTTTACACTTTGGATATCAACCCCTTAACAGATATATAATTTACAAATACCTTCTCTCATATAGTAGGTTGCTTTTCCTTTTTGTTGACTGTTTCCTTCTCTGTTTAGAAACATTTTTACATTGATGTAGGGTCATTCGTTTATTTTTGCTTCTGTTAACCTTGCCTTTGGAGTCAGATCCAAAAAGGAAAAGACAAAACAAAACAAAACATTGCTAAGAATATTGTCAAGGCACTTATCATGTTTTTTTCTAGTTTTATGGTTTCAGATCTCACATTAAAATCTTTAATCCATTTTGAGTTAATTTTTGCACAGTGTAGGAAAGTGGTCCAGTTTCAATCTTCTGCATGTAGCTATTCTGCTTTCACAACACCATTTATTAAAGAGATCATTCTTTCCTCATTGTATATTCTTGTCTCCTTTGTTGTATTTTAACTGAACACATATGTGTAGGTTTATATCTGGGCTATTTTGTTCCATTGATCTATATGCCTATTGTTATGGCAATACCATACTGTTTTAATTACTATAGGTTTGTAGTATAGTTTGAAATCAGGGAGCATGATACCCCTGGCTTTGTTCTTTTTTCTCAAAATTGTTTTAGCTGTCTGGGGTCTTTTGTGATTATGCATAAATTTTAGGATCATTTGTTCTAGATGTGAGAAAAATGTCATTAGAATTTTAATAGTGATTGCACTGAATTTATAAATTGCTTTGGATAGTATGGTCATTTTAACAATATTAGTTCTTCCAATCCAGGGACATGGAATATCTTTCCATTTATTTGTGTCATTTTCAATTTTTTAAATCAGTGTCTTATAGTTTATACTGTAGAAGTCTCTCTCTCGCTCTTTTGATGTATTTAGCCATTCTGTCTTTTGATTGGAGAAGTTAGTCCATTTACAATTAAAATAATTATTGATAGGTGTGTATTTATTCCCATTTTGTTCATTATTTTCTGGCTGTGCTTCTAGTTCTTCTCTGTTCCTTTCTTCTCTTTCTCACTTCCCTTGTCATTTGATAACTTTCTTGAGTGTTCGGTTTCGATTCCGTTCTCATTTTCTCTTGTGTATTTATTGTAAGTTTCCACTTTGTTGTTACCATGAGATTCACATATACTATACTAAGTATGTAACAGCCTATTTTGTTGATAGCAACTTAAATTTGAACACATTCCCAAACTCTACATTTTTACTGCCTCCCCCAACATTTTAGGTTTTTGTCGTCACTTTTAATATATTTTTATTTTATATATTTCTTAACAAATTATTGTAGTTTTAATTTACTACTTCTGTCTTTTTATCTTCCTAGTAATTTTAGACGTGATTAAGCTCTTACCTTTACCATATACATACCTTTCCCAGTGATGGTTTTACTTCCGTATATTTTCTTGTTGTTAATTAGTGCCATTTCTTTTCAGCTTGAAGCAGTCCCTTTAATACTTCTCACAAGGCCAGCTTAGTAGTGATAAAGTATTTAGCTTCTGCTTATCTGAAAAACCCTTTATCTCTTCTTCAAAACTGAATGATAATCTTGCCAGGTAGAGTATTCTTGGTTGGAACTTTGTTCCCTTGAGCACTTTGAATAGTCATGCCCTCCCTTCTAGCTTGCGAAGTTTTTACTGAGAAATATCCTGATAGCTTTGTGGAGTTGCCCTTGTAAATAACAATTTCTTTTTCTCTTGCTGCTTTTAAGATTCTCTCTTTATCTTTAGCTTTCGGCATTTTAATTATAATGTGTCTTGGTGTGGCTCTCTTCGGGTTCATTTTATTTGGAAATTTTGGGATTCCTATATCTGGATGTCTGTTTCTTTCCTTCCCTAGCTTAGGGAGGTTTTCAGCCTTTATTTCTTTACATAAGTTGTCTGCTCCTTTCTTTCTCTCTTCCCCTTCTGGGACCCCTGTGTTGTGAATATTATTCTGCTTGATGTTGTCCCAGCGGTTCCTTAATTATACCCACTTAAAGAAATTCCTTTTTTTCTTTTTGCTGCTCCATCTGGGTGAGTTCCATTGCTTTCTCTTCCAGCTCCCTGACTCATTCTTCTACTTCATCTGGTTTGCTGTTAAATCCCTCTAGCTTATTTTCCAGTTCAGTTCGATATTCTTTGTCTCTGTGAGTTTTGCTTGGTACTTTCCTGTTTCCTCTCATTGTTGAAGTTCTTACTGTTCATCCATTCTTCTCCAGAGTTCAATGAGCATCTTTATGATTGTTAGTTTGAATTCTTCATCAGGTGGATTACTTATGCCTGTGTCATTAAGGTAACTTTTACTGTGGTTTTTGTCTTCTTTTGTTGGGAACACATTTCTCTGTTTTCTTTCTTTCTTTTTTTTTTTTTTTTTTTGCTTGACTCTCTGTGTTTGTCTCTATGTATTGGGTGAAAGAGTTACCTCTCTCAGTCTTGAAGGAATGGCCTTGTATAGGTGATAGTCCTTCTCATTCAACCGTGCCCTAGCTCTTGGTTGGCTCTAGAACCTTTGTGATCATCTAAATTGCCTGATTTATTTTGATATGCCCCTATTTTGAGGGTATGCCGGGACCTGTAAGTGATTCAGGGAAATAATCTCATTTAGTACTTCTTTTCAGGCTAATTGGAAACCAGACCCTCAGGCAGCAGCTTTTAAAGTATGTAGGTATATACAGTACTGTGGGGCCACAGTAATAATGTCTGCTGGCCTCCAGACCAGGAGAGCTGGAGGTGTGCCCTGGACAACAGCTGCAAAACAGCAGGACCCCAGACAAATGTAGAATTCTGTTTTGGAAATTCTTATCAAGATGTAGTGAGGTCATGTGGGTGGACAAGGATGGTGACTCCATGCTTATTTTCCCTGAGAGTGACTCCTTAGCTTCTATGTGGGGAAAACCTGAAGATTATCCCTCAAACTGAAGCTCCAGGCTAAGCAAATAGGCTTTTGTTCACAGGAGGACCTGGATTGTATTTTAGTCTGCTGTCTGTGCAGTGCCCTGGTGATGGTGGCCTGGCAAGAATAAACAGTACTTTAAATTGATGGCTGTTATAACTGGATTTTGTTCTTAAGGTAATCAAATCAGTCAATTTCATATTAAAAGAAGTAGCCTTCGGGCACTTGGGTTGCTCAGTTGGTTAAGTGTCTGAATCTTGGTTTCAGCTCAGGTTGTGATCTTGGGATTGTGGGATCGAGTCCCGCATCAAGCTCTGTGCTCAGTGCAGAGTCAGCTTGTCCTTGTCCTTCTCCCTCTGCTCCTCCCCCGCTCTCTCTCTCTCTCAAATAAATAAGTAAATAAATAAAATCTTAAAAAAAAAAGATGTAGCCTTGTTGAGTCCACTAGAGATTTGATGACAGATCTTCTTCACTTAAGTTTCATTCTGTTTCTCTTGGTTATCACAACCTCTGAATTCAAATCAACATTTTGCAATTGCAAAATATTTTGACTCTGAAGTTGTGCTAAAACTTGTATGAACTGATATCAAGGAATGTCAAATAACCGGCCTCTTACAAATGATAATTAAATACATTTGAGAAGAGTCTAAAGAAAAAAAGGAAAATTTTTAATAGAACTATCTTATAAATGCCAGTTATGCCTACTCTCCTTTTTCCATAGACCACTAGTTTTCAAGTGAGTTATTATTGGCAGCATTTTGCAATAAAATCTTACAAAGACCCCAATATATAAACAGGTGGAAGTTGAACTGTTTTGGTGAATAAGGGAGGAAGAACCTAGATAGGTTAGCTGCTCCCTCTCCCTACTCCTCACCATCATGGGGCTCCTAAGAATCCTTGGTTGAATGATAGGACTCAGTTTCTCCAGTGAGCCAATGTGTTTGCTAGATCCATCATCATGAGTCACATGATTCTCTGAAGTTCTACTAAATTAACTCCATAGACATTATATAGTCCTGAGTTTAAATATGTTGTTGAAAGTCACAGGCTATGGAACTAAGAAACTATTAGTGGCAAGGTTAAAATGAAGTAGCCTGCTGAAACACAGAGCAGAGAAGGAGAAAGAGTCCTACAGCTGCTTCTCCATGGGCTGATTGTTCACACTTTCCTTCAAATTCCTTTTTGCTGAAAACTAGTTTATGCTGCATTTTCTTTACTTGCAACCAATAGTCCTGACTGAATACAAATACCATGACCACGGTTATTTTTTTTTTTAATTCCAACAACATTGGAATTAAAATGTTTCACGTAATGCAAAATTGAACATGACAGTCTCTGCCAGTAGAGACATGATGATTAAGTGAGAAAATGTGAAATGTAAAGCAGTAATTTCAATGCAAAATCCATGACTAACTCTGCTTCTATATGATCAATGATTCTACAAATCACTCTGGAGAGAATGTCACTGAAACCAGGTAAACTTTCTATCTGATATCTGCCAAAATATTTTTTATTTCTTTAATTTCATGGATAAGGGAGAAAGTCTGATCACTCACTCAGTGAAGGAAAAATCGGCTGCTTGGAGAACTACAGAAATTGAGGAATATTATGCAGATGCGTCTTACTTGGAGGAACTGGAGAAACACAGATTTTCAGTTTGGTGAGTAACTTACCCTGCCTTTTTATTTTCAAATTTAAATTCATTGAATTAAACAAGTCTTTATTCATCCTATTCTTTTATTCATTTATTCAACAAATATCGATCACATGTCTATTACAGGCTATATGATATGTACCTTGACTTGGGAAAGCTCATAGTCCAATAAAATATATGGGTGCTTAAGAACATCAGTGTGATGTGATAATGCTATTAAAAAAAAACAGAAAGTGCCACATACACACATGGAGAAGCCGAGGGCCAAGTTTGCTTGAGAAGGGAGAAGGGCTCTCAGAAAAATTTGAGCCAAATCTTGGGGAGAGGAATGCAGTGGGAAAGTGGTGACAGTTTGTTGGGGGCAGCATCTGGAGATGGAATTGGGAGGTTGGCTGGGTGGAAATGTGCTGTAAACTTTAGTTCTCTTAAGATTCAAGCAGATGATAGTTATTTCTCTCTTTACCTGGTGGTGTATATAAAGGTATATCTGTCTCTGCAAGCATACATATAATAAATATTTAAAAATGCATAAAAGAGTGAGCAATGGAGCTTCTTAGAGGTAATGATTATAGGATTTTACAATAGTAGGGTTCATCAAGAGTGGGGGGAATGAACACTAGTAAGTTACAGTGTGACACATGGGGTAACCCAGGAAAGAAGAGACCAAGGAGCTATTCCAAGTCAGTATTCCAAACCACTGCCTTCCTGCCTACCTCAAGATCCTTGCCCTGAATTGTTTCCCCAGTGGACAATTACCTACCTCATGACTTAGTCCCAAAGATGTTCTCTTACTCTTCTACCTTGGAACCACCATTGGGAAGACATAGTATCAGCTCAAATTTCATTTATCCAGTCACAGTTTTAACAAATTCTCCTGGTTTTTAGTTAAATTTCTAAGTTTAAGTACTTTTCACCAGTGCTTTCCTGAAGCAATTGAAGTGTGGTCTCCAGGCTAACTAGTGAGTCATGCTCTCAATCAAGAGATGCACGCCTGTGCTTTCGAAACATCATGCAGGAAAGGGAGCCAAGGAACTCAGAAGATGAGAAATATGCATACTTCTTCTAGAAGGAAAAGTATTATACAAGAAATGCTCTAAGTCTAGACTAGGGATTGGCAAGTACAGGTCCCAGGCAAAATTCTGTTCTCCATCTGTTTTTGTTAAAAAAAAAAATGTATAACTGAAACTGAGGCACAGGAGTTTGGATACAAATTGTCTTTGACTGCTTTTCTGTACAATAACAGAATTAAGGAGTTGAGGCAAAGGCAGTAGGACCCATAAAGTCTAGAATCTAGCTCTTTACCAAAAGAGTTTTTCACCCTTGCTCTACACTGATGTAGATATTTCTCTGTTGTTCGCTGATGACATTCACATTATTTTTAAGATATTTTTATGCTTGGGGTGCCTAGGTCGCTCAGTTGGTTAAGCATCTGACTTCAGCTCAGGTCATGATCTCAGGGACCTTGGATCGAGTCCCACATTGGGCTTAGTGGGGAGTCTACTTGTCCCTCTCCCCCTCCCCCTGCTGGTGCTCTCTCCCTCAAATGGGTAAATGAAATCTTTTTTTTTAGAAAGGTATTTTTCTGCTTACTTCCTTTACCAGGTTGGGGCTCCTTATATGTTTTGGTTATCTATTGCTGCATGATGAATCTCTAAAGGCTTAGTGCCTTGAAATACCAACCATTCTATTTGTTCACGGTTCTGTGGGTTGAGAATCCAGGCAGGCACACATCATGTAAGGCTTGTCTGTGCTCCACCATGTCTGAAGCTTCAGCGAGGTGGCTCCAATGGCTGGGGTCTGGCTTGAATACTTCCATTGGGACCATATGTCTGGGATCTTGGATCCTGCTTTCACCTGAAGTCCTCACTTTTCCACATGGGTCTCTCTCTGCTGATGGTTGGGCTTCTTCTCAGCATGGTGTCTGGGGTCCAAGTAACATCTTTCCAAGCTGAGAAGGTGGAAACTGCAGATACCTCAAGGCCAAGCCTTTGAAGTTACATGGTGACTCCCACTGTATTTTATTGGTCCAAGCAGGTCACAGGGTCAGAGGCAGAGGAGGAATGGATTCTACTTCTTGATGAGAGAGTGGAAAGGCAGCATTGCAAAACAGAATGTTGGGATGAAAGATATCATGTGCCCGTCTTCAGAAGCATAACCTACCACATTTTGCTTTATTTATTTCTGAGCACAGAGCTCCTAGCATAGGGCTCCACAAATATTTTTTGAACAAAACAACAAATTCATAGATGAAGGGGTGTAGGTGCTATGGATAAACCTGAGGATGGATTCCAGTTTTGCCACTGCTTGTAACCTTAAATAATTTACTTAATCTCTCAGAAGCGATTTTATCCTGTGTGAAACTGGAATAACAATACCAGTACTTGGATGCTGTGTTTCTTGTGGAAGTTGAAAGAAAATGTACAGGGACACCTGGGGGCCCCATCAGTTTAGTGTCTGCCTTTGGCTCAGGTCATGGTCCCAGGGTCCTGGGATCGAGTCCCACATCAGGCTCCTTGCTCAGCGGGGGTCTGCTTCTCCCTCTGCCTGCCGCTTCCCCTTGCTTGTGAGCGCACTCCCTCTGTCTTCTCAGACAAATAAATAAATAAAATCTTTAAAGAAAAAAGAAATATAATGTATAAAAATCTAACATGTAGATTTATTAACATTAATAAAAATAAAATTTGAGGAAAATGTCTTTTCCAGAGGTTAAAATCGAGGCCAAAGGTCACACTGGCATGATTTCTCATTTCTCACATCTGTCTTCCTTTCTGGTCTTCAAACACACCAAGCTCTTTATCACATCAGGGACTTCACAGTTGATGCTTCCTGTGTCTGGAATGTTCTCTCTGTTCTTAGTATGGTTAACAACACATACTGTAGGCCTCAGCATCAACTTTACCTTCCCAGAGAGGCTTTTCCTGACTACCCTACATAAAGCGGTACCCACCCCTCTTCTGATTATTTACTTTCTCATCGCCTTGTTTTCTTCTTTACTTACCCCAGTTTAAATTAATTAACTGATCTTTAATAGTTATTTCATTTATTTACTGATTTCTGTGTTTTTCACTAAACAGAAGCTGTATGCAGGAAGGAACTCCTTTTATCTGGTCACTCCTGTGTCTCCAGGCCCTGGTTCTAGAATACCTGGCTTATAATAGGCAATCCCAGTAAATATTTACTGAATGAGTGAGAAAAAGGATGAATGAGTGATCTGTCAGCTTCTCTCTCTCTCTCCCAACTCCCTCGGTCGTCATACCTATTTATTTACTTTCAATCTCTCCCTTCTTTGAAATTGCTACCATTAAAAAAAAGAAGTAACATGGAATAATTAACCACTATAAACATTTCTTTGTAAACCAGGATTGAGGATATGGGGGTTGCTGAGACCTCTATAAACTTGTGTTCTAACTGGTCTGAGATACAATCTGAACAATTTCCTTGATGTTTTATTAGAGGTGGTAACTCATTTATTGGGGCAGCCTTTACCTAAATCTTCTCCAAATCCCCATAAAATGCATTTAACACAGAATACTGTACGACCCAGCTTCAAAGATACATATGTGACATTGCGTGAGAAGTATTTGCTTCGGTGTAGCAAGTCTGAATGTACGCATTTTCTTTCTCTGTTTCTTTTATGGCCTATCTCACCCCCTTCTAGCCTTCCCCTGTGCCTCATTGTAACATGATGATTTGGGTAAATTTGGTAGATTGTTAAGGCTTCAGTCAATCCCACCTTCCAATTTTTAAAAGAAACTGTATAGGACCTTTAGCTAGTCAAATGCAAGTTTATCTTGTTTGTAGCTGCCAATAATTTTTTTTAAAGCTTCCAAAATGTAAAACGGTTACGTTTTTCTCAACCAGAAAGATATCCAGCTGGCTTGTCTCTGCGTGAGTAAAAGAGCGAGCACGGATTTCCTGCTGCCGTGAATGTCAGGTGATCGTAGGGGAGAGTTGTTGGGGATGTTCCGGTGGGTTTGCATCTTACTCGTCTTTGCTGGGCTGCGAGGTCTATACCGGCAGGAAGTTTACATATTTTTCTTTGAGACAAATGCTGCTGTGATGGGATGACTTTCTTCTGCTTATACTTTGAGATAACATGATCTAGCCAAGGCATCCCTCTGTACTTTTGTAGTACAAGATTTATTTCCAGCATCACTCATTTGGGTTCACAGTGGTTGGCTCTGTTTTATGCTCCCCTAACACCTGCCTATTTTCTTTGTGCCCCTCGGCACACGGTCCATAGGTGTTCCGTGGTCCTTTTCTCCCATTAGCCAGGAAGTTTTATACATTTCATAGGGGTAGAGATTAAGTTTCTCCTGTTCTTTCTCGTGTAGCCACAATGATTGACAAATTGCAAGCCTTTAATAAATATTTGTTGAATTAATGCACGGAAAATAAGAGGAAAATAAGAATATTGGCATTTCCGGGGGGCCTGGGTGGCTCAGTTGGTTAAGGTCTGACTCTTGGTTTCGGCTCAGGTCATGATCTCGGGGTGGTGAGATCAAGCTGCATGTCTGGCTCCATGCTCAGTGGGAAGTCTGCTTGAGATTGTCTCCCTCTCCCTCTGCCCCTCCTGCTCGTGCTCTCTCTTGAAAATAAATACATAAATATTTTTTAGAAAAAGAAAGAGAGAATGTTAGAAATTACAAGTACATTGAGACTGTGTTGGGATACAATTATATGCATCCATGAGAACATGCATTTCTGTTCAGTTAAAAAATTATGTTGTAGACTGGGAGTTTTATCTTTTTCTTATTTTTTCTTATTGCTTGATTAATTGATTGATTGATTTTGAGACAGAGGGAGAGAGAGAGAGCCCGAACGAGGAGGAGAGGCAGAAGGAGAGGGAGAGAAAGAATCTGAAGCAGGCTCCATGCCCAGCGCAGAGCACGAGGCTGGTTCCATCTCAGGATGCAGAGATCATGACCTGAGCCCACATCAAGAATCTCAAGAGTTGGGTGCTTAACTGACTGAGTCACCCAGGCGCCCCTGGGAGATTTTTAAAAATTTATTTTCCTATGAGGGAAAGATTTCATTGAGAAAGTTTACAATGTGCATTCTGTTAATTACGTAAATAACCACTCATTTGCCTGTGTAAACAGAGCCGTAGAATCTCATTGCCTATGGAGTGAATTGGATTCCCTGGGTCCTAATGTAGTACCTTAATCTCGGCACAGTGACTTCTTCACAGAAGTAAAACAGATTATGTGTGAAGTTCCTCTGGAAGTAGTGCTGGGACTGTTTCAAGGCAGTGGTTGAAGGAAGTTAGCATAGTTTTCAGACATACCTGACTCCTGACTGGGGAGAGGTTCAGTAACAAGGCAATCTGAAAATGTTTCCATTACTATTTAAATACGACTAGGTGGGTAAGCGACCAGAGAATCACATACTTTTAGAGCATTACGGGGACTTGGGGATTATTTGGTTCAGCCCTATCTGTTTATACAAGTATAACGCGGAGACCTATAGACGTTAAGTGACTTGCCTTAGGTCATACAGCTAATAATGGAAATGGGACTAGAACCCACTTCCTTTCAGTCTTAATCCAGTCCCAATTATAAAAAACATATTCTCCCTAGAACTCTGCTAGTCATTTTGTAGTTTCCTGTTTTTATCAATTTCAAGCTGTGATATTCATCAGTTCTTTGAATAGAAGGTTCTAATTCTTGGGAAAATGCATATAATGGATTAATGTCAGTTTTCTTCTGCCATGGGGTTGGGGAGTGGGCAAATGCCTCAATGTGTGTAAAAAGCCCATGTGGCTGGCCACACAGAGTGTTCTCAGCCGGTCGTTTATGTGGCTGACTTGAGTTTGTTTCTTGGGGAAGGTATGAGTTAACGATAAACATTACAACAGGAAAGTTATTCTTTAATAAAAGTGATACACTTTCCTTTTTTATAACACACATGTGATTTGACGTTGAAATAAAATGCAGATGCTACTTTGATTGGCGTATTCCCTATTGTGCTTTTCCAAAACACCTTCACATATGGTCTGCCTCATTCCTGAGAAATGACTTGTTGTTTATGTCATACAAACAGAACAGATTGATTTTACAGTGAGTAAGGAGGATGATGAATTGTACGTTGGAGAGAAATCCTTGTCTCGGCAATCTAAACACTTGAAAATAAATGTTGCCTTTTGGAAAAGGCTCTTGTGATACACCCATGATCCCTGCATTTCATGCGCCCTTTCTAGGGGTTAAATGGATACACACATGCAATCTCAGCAAATAGAAAGGGTAGTTACAGTAACCTCAAGATATAATTGTTCTTTTCACCATTTAAACATACCTATGAGACCTAACAAGTCAAAAAATGGCAGAGTTGTCCCAAAGAACCAACTCCAAACATCTGTTTTTGATATTGTATCTGTACTATGACCAGAATAAAACATTTCACATCTTGATAGTAGAGTAGTATTATTTCTTTATTGGTCAAGGCAATTTTATATATGAAATTTTTACCGGAATCTTTCTTGGAGGTCTCTGACTTTTATCCCATCAGAATTATCCTGCACAAGACACTGAAAGTAATGTTATGGGCTCGAGTGAGCTTCGAATAGGCTAACCACATCCATTTTTGCAGAATTTTACGGTTTACAAATCCCTTAATCTTATTCCTGTACTTTTAAAAACTTGGTGCTCAAGACAGCCTTGAGATAATATTATTCACCCCATTTTATGGATTATATAAGGGAAGTCCAGAGCACTCAGATGGTTTATTTACCAGCACCCAACTAGCTGGTCTGCACGTATCCCTATTCTGTTCTCTTTCCGCTATGACCTCTCCTTTAACATGTTTCTACTATCGTACTTCCTGGCTAGCCTCCATGTCATGTGTAGATTTCGCTTTGTGCATTTTCCTGCTTTTACTGTTAAGTTATAGTTTACTGGCATGTCCCACAGAGTTGGGTGAATGTGGGGTGAAGAAAAAATGCCACAGAGAAGGGGGTTGCTAACTAAGTCAGTTCTAGAATAACCCAGCAGAGCCAAATCCCTGTGGTGGTACATTCCTGATGGTAATTTATCAATGATCCACATACAATTAGGTGCTTACTGACTGATGTCTTTATCTTTCGAGGTGTGGCTAAAGCATGACCATCTATTCCTACTGAGAAGGTATAAATCTTAATGGCTAGGAATATAGTTCTGAGGCCATAATAAACTCAAGAAAATTAACCTTATAAATTACTAGTTAAGTAAACCTAGACAAGTTTCTCAAACTCTTTGCTCCTCAGTTTCTGTGAAAATAGTTACAGGTTTTTCCTGCTATCCTGACGTCGGTGTTCCTCTGAAACCTTTTGTTAAGTCGAAATGGCACACATCGAAAATGCCACTAATTTATATGAACACATTTTTGAGCATTCCCAAATGCCCAAAATTACTTCTGTTAGGATTTTCTGATACTTTGGGGCACATCTTGCTATGGGATGCACAAAATAAATTGAGATAAAGCACAGATGCTCATAGCCAAGGTTCAAAGCTACGGGGGGCTTGATGCTGAGATGCTGAGTGTAGTTCCTGGGGAAAGAGTTTGGTGGCGCCCCTCTTGCTGCTTTGGGGTGGCCCTGCCTCCATAATGGCTCCCTGCAAAACAAACACTGAATGTTATTTTCAATTTTTGCCTTTTTTTTCGTAAAAGTAAACACGCTCTTTGGATTTCTTTTGGTTTGAGCAAACAGGACCTAATGTAAGTCTTACAGGGGGCTTAACGGGGGAAAAATTCCCTTCATGTTCATTCAGATTGTTGGCAGAATTTATTTCCGTGTGGCTGTATGAGGAGAGCCTTGGCTTTTTATGGCCGACAGTTGTCCACAGTTCCTAGAGGATGCCTGGAGGTCCATGCAGTGGGGGCTTCTAAGCCCACAAGTGGAGTCTTTCATCACAGGGAAAACCATTAAGGCTTTTACCTGAATATATCAGGACCTCCCAGAAATAAGGATTTGATTAACTCAATGTCACCTACCTCAGATCTAATTACTTCTGCAAAATCCCTTCACCTTTGTCATTTTCTATTGGCTAGAAGCAAGTCCTCGGTGTCTTCCGCACTCCAGGGTGGGATTGTACAGAGCATGAACCCCAAGGGGCTGGAATCGTGGGGGCGTGCTCCTGATGTTCTCATCTGTCTGCGCATCTAGGAAGGTGGTAGGGTAGGCTGTGGCTCTTTGTAGTACTGGGCGACTGCTTCCCTATTAGCAATAAAATGAAGCACCACATATGGAAGGTTCCAATCCAGTTTGCCTTTTAGTTGATAGTTGTGTCTGCTTCTTTCCTAAGTGTGGGCCTGAGGCTGAGAAGACCCACGTTCACATCCACGGGTGGTTCCCAGCAGCCGACTATGCTGACTATGCTCTCTTCTTCCTCTCAGAAGACTTTTCAGTTCTTTACGCCTGAATAATGGACGATGAACCATCCTTTACCCCTCTGGCCCCTCTTCTGCCTGTACCCAATGTTGCTTCCACAGATTGATTTTAGTTATATTTCCATGGACAGTGTTTTCTTTTGATTTTAAGTTTCCCATCTACTTTTTATAGTGCTGTTGATGCTAAGTGAACTCATTTTAAAGGCTAAAGGCTACTCACTAACAGGATTTCTCCCTGTTCATTTAAAATATTTTATACATTATAATATATATATATATATATATATAATAAAATATATATAAAAGCTTCAATAAATGGTCTTATTTCCTGGACTCCATAGTTCACTAGATTCCTAGACTGATAAATACCATATCACCTTTTTCTTCATCTATATCTACTTAAGTAAAATAGCAAAACAAAATTTACTTACCATTGACATCTACTAGGGTACTTTAAGGCTTTGACCTTTCTAGCTTCCCTTCATATAAAACCAGAGTTATGTGTTGTGGTGGACACTGTTGGTTGCACCCAGCAGCCAGTCCTCTTGCCTGTCTTTCTAACTGGTGATGCTGCCTCCAAAGACAAAATGGTAGACACTTGCCTAATCTATCATGCACTATGGGTGGTCATGGACCCACTTCTGGCCATTGAGAGGTAAGAAGATTGCAGCTTGTGCCTCCTTCCATTGAAGAGAGAAGCAAATAAGAAAGGGAACCCCTTTTTGCCACTCTCTCATTTCTTCGCACTGGGGCTGTTGCTGTATGGATGTGATGCTGCAAGTTTCTGGAGACATTTTGCAGCATGAGGCGGAAATGGGAGAGAAACCAATCCAGCACCCTGTTATTTTGAGCTATTGCTTATGACCTTCTTTTACCTGTTGCAAGATTTTTAGATGAGGTAATTAAATGTGCTTACTGCTCAATACTCTTGGATGAACATTCTGTTATTCATGGCTGAAAGCAATCTTACTGAGACAATGAACCTGCTTGAATGTGGTTCTGATACATTGAAGAGCAGGTGTTCTTTCTTTCATTTACTATTTATCAGGTTTACATGGTGCCCTAAATTGTGGACACATAGTATTAGAATCCCTTCCTATTGCCTGGGATCCACCAAGCATAGTGTGTAACTAGTTGCTTTTTAGTTTAGTACAATTTGGAAAATGGGCACAGTATGGTGCAAGAGATTCTTCTCCATGGAGACCACCCTGATTCATTTGGGAAGGTGGAGAATGAGGTGAGTAGAATTAATTTAGCCAACTGTCTGGAAACCTAACATGACATCAGTGATAAGATTTAAATATCCAGGAGCTTCGGATTATGAGTCAGTCCAAATTCAAACTCCTTGATTTAAATGATGGAAGCACAAAACTGGGCATGAAGCAATGTAGGAATTTATTTGATGCAAAAACTCAAATGACCGGTAAAATAGATCATGTTCTGTTGTAATCATTTGCAAGCAGCATTAAGAAAACAATTGAGTGGGTGTATTCTGAGCTTCAGGCATTGTAAATTCTCTCACTCTCATATACTTTATGCCTTCTTTAATAAACTGGAGAATCTTGGGCCAGCTTCATCGGTGACGGTAGGTGGTCATTCATTTCACAATCCACTAATTTTCATGATTATTCAGTATTTTATGTTACCTAAACTGCCTTGGATTTTGTCTCACTCAAATTGTAATATGGCAATAGCTTATATGATTTCAGAATCATTAATTCAATTGGCGTTCTTAGTACAGGAGTTATACTCTTACCTCTCCAAAAATGAACAAGAACTCAAGGGTCCTAAATATGCTGATGGCATATAAAAAATTTTGAAATATATATCAGCAGTCTGTTGACCTAGTGTGTCTTGTTGAAAAGATGCAGAGTCCAGAGAAAATTCCTAGGAGGAGAAAAAAAGTGACACCAGCTATAGTCTACTCTCACCTTAAAGATACAAATGTATATCCACCTGAAACTTCTTTCTACCTTAACAACTGAATTCTAACATAACATGGAAGAAATAATGATAATAATCAGGCTATTTAATATTTTAAGGTTTTTGTTTTTTTTTGTTTGTCTCTCTTTATATGATGTTTTACAGGGATTTTGCAGGAATATTGCAAGGACTCCTAATATTATGTTCCATCTTTTTACCTCATCTTTCTGCTGTAGCCCTCCTTACCTAAAATTTGATGCTTGTTGGCAGCTTTCTGCTGACTGTTATAAAATATATGCTGATATTTTCAGGGACGGGCCACTTACTATATTTTAAGGCCATTCAATTAATTTTGGACATTTTGACAATTAAAAACTCTTTCCTAATATTGAGTAAATTCCATGTCCCTATTTTTTAAGTTATTAGTACCCATTTGATTCATTAAAACCTCAAGTCAAAAGCCAATCTACTTATTGCTCTGTTTATTTACTTTCTATCTATCTATTATCTATCATCTATCTATCTATCTATCTATCTATCATCTATCTATCATCTATTTGCCTTTGCGTCTCTCTATCTCAGGATTTAAAGATTTGTTAGATATCATTTAGATCAATTATTTATCAGATTATCACATCTTAGTTTCAATATCCCTTCCCATCTTCCTGGTTAGTCATCCCTGATAGTGATGAGAAACTTACCACTAAGTGAAAAGAGCTTTACATAAGTGCTTTGGAAGAACTCAAGGATGGGTATAGATGTAGTTTACATCTCTTAGGAGCCCAAGGTATATACAGAGTATACACTTTTCATTCATGGACTAAAACATTATTATGGCTTAGTCTACTTGTGGATTTGGTAGACATTACTCTGCTCTCTGATACTTAGCTCTCTTATTCCAGGTGCACAGAAGACTACATTCTCTGGTTTCCCTGTAGTTGAGCAAGTTCCTTTGAATTATTCTGACTAACCGGTTAGGAGCAGAAAGCGTGTATGTCATTGCTGCACCGATCACTGAATTGTTAGTGTGAGACCCAACCCCTCCTCTGCCCTGCATGGTGGTTATTGGGGGGCCTTTTGTGGAGATGACAGGATGAGTAGATCAAAACAGTCTGGATCACAGAGTTTTCACATGGAAGAAAACCACACTGAAGCATCCTCCTGTAGCAAACCTTTCATGAATAAATAAACTCCGGTTGCATGAAGTCAACGAGATGTGGAAGTTGCTACCACAGTCTGAGGTGGTCTACATGAGTTAATACAGTGGGCAACTCTAAAGGTCCGCATCTGCTAGGTACTTGTAAGTCTCTTGAGAAACTGAGAATCACTTGTGATAGGACTGAAGTACGGGTGTGAGTCTCAGCCAGTGATGAGTGAGCCTATTCAGATTGCTTTATCTTTGCCTAATAGGTGATCTTATTTAAACCTCACCACATCAGGATGAAGTTGTTAATATAATATTCACATTACAGCGGTGCCTGGGTGGCTCAGTCAATTAAGTGTCTGACTCTTAATTTCAACTTAGCTCATGATCTCAGGGTCATAAGATGGTAACCCACCTTGGGTCTGAGTTCCTCGAGGAGTCTGCTTGAGATTCTCTTCCTCTTCCTGTGCCCCTTCCGGTGCTCACACATGTGTGTGAGCATGCGTGCTCTCTCGCTCCCTCAAATAAATAAATAAATCTTTAAAAAAATAATAATGTCCACAATACAAATGGAGAAGTGATATAATTTTCTGTGGAAGTATTTCTAAATTGGGAAAATCCCAAAGACCCCAGAATGTATAATTCAACAATATCCATGTGTATGTTGCAGTAAGAGAGAAATACTGGATATATATGAGAGTCATATTCTTATATTCATCAACTGTTAGTCTTTTTTTCACCTAACATAGATACTCAGAAGCCATCTCCCTCTGGTATATTTGGGGGAAAGGCAGTCATTTCACTCTTGTTCCAGAGTTATCATCTATGGCAATACATTTCCAAGACAGTCATGCTCCTCTTAGAACTTTCCAGCTTCTCGAGGAACTCAATCATTCTGCTCAAGCTCATCACAACCTGGACCTTTGGGATTAGTATCTTCCTACATTGAACTACTTCTCTGCTGGCCTCTGTGGATGAATGATTGGTTCAGGCCACATCCTTCTTCTCTTTACTGGTTTTTCATAATTGCATCCCTAATGCAATCACAGTAGCTTATGAATATAATTGAGTCACTATAAGGTTGGTGTAACTAAAGAGACTGCAATAGAGGAGAATCAGTTAAAAGCTTAACCATTTCCACGATATTCCTTGATGGATATTGCTTACTTCCTAAAATTGACCTTGGTCATAAGAGCTGTCCTTCCTTCTTATTTCTGAGACAGTTTCCACCGTCAACTTTTACTGTGTCTATTTCCAGTCTCCTTTATGAAACTCCACTCTCTCGATACAGGGTTTTGCCATATAATCAGTCTTCTCTCTCCACTTGGCTAATCCTGGGGCTCCCCAAGATGTCAGCAGCAAGTTTCCCAAGGATGACATTAATAGGTATGGAATTAAACAAGAGTCTGGTGTGGGCTTTGACCTTTCCATGTACATTCCTCTTCTTGGACTCTGTCAGCTTGAAAGACAGCTTTGTCCCCTGTTGTTCCTGATATTTAGCAGGGAGCTGTCATATAAAACACAAAACACATACATTCATCTCAAAGCAACTCAAAATGCTCAGAAACAACCCAATTTATGTTTGCATTAAAGAGAAGAAACATTTTCCTAGCATTGTCACCTCAAGGATGCTAGTAGTTTGCTCTATGGGACACGACAATAGCAGTTCCCAGAGACAGCTTTTCTTTCCAATTTAAGTGCAGGAGTTCTCAGTGCTCAAGCAATGTAGCCCGTCAGAGGGCCAGCCTCCCACTGACGTCCACTTTTTAGCTATATCAAAACCCAGATGGAACCTTACAGCTTCTGTTTACCTTATACTCAGAAACATTCTCAGGAAGGCCATCTTTCTCACTTCCCTGTACAAAATGTGGGCTGGAATTTGGGGAAGAAGTTGGTCTTCCAAGCCCATTATAAATCTGACATTAGTTTTAAAACAATTATTGGCATACTTTTCTTGTGTCAACAGGACTGGTATGTGTGCTTCTCCATATTTTTCCATTATTTGGTGATAGTCCAGACAATTCTATAAATGCAGCAGTGCACATGAATTTGGGGGGATTCACTTTTCTGTTTTTCTGTTATGAAAGGACGTCCTGACATCAACCCATTCACAAAATGAAAATAAAGTTCTTTTCCTTGTCCTCCTGACCACCATAGTTTTGTCATTCAATTATCATTCTCCCTAGCACACTGTTTTGAATTTGAAGTAGCAATGGGCACCCCCACCTGACACCTCATATCAGTTCCTAAATACTCTATATCCTTTCCTTGTAACATCTGGAGCAAACATCCCTTCTTCATTTCATTTTTTATGGCTAAATTATTGTGATATTCTCTCTTCTAATCTTTTGACTTCCAGAAACTCCATTCAATTCTGCATTCTAGGAACTGTCTTGAATGAAGGATCTTTTTTAACATGAATTTCTTCATGCCTTCCCTTTGATGTCAGTAATAACTAACTTTTAGTCAGTGTTCTCTCTATGTGGGCACTAGTCTAACTGCTTTGTATCATTTCTTAAGTCTTCAACAACTCTATGAGGTAGGTAATATTATTATCCCCATTTTACAGAGGAGGAAACTGAGGCACAGAGAGATTAGTCAATATTGGCACAGTCATATAGGTGACAAGTGGTGGAGCTGGGATTCACACCCAGACAGTATGAACTCCAAACCTGAATCACCATGCCGTGCTGCCTCCAACTACAAATGAAAAACAAACAAACAAACAAAAAAACCCAACCGCTTTAATAAAACCCTTCAATCTAGCAGATAATACGTTAAAACTCTTTAGCAGACAGGAATTCCAAATGTCAGGTAGGCACAGTTCTTTGACATGGCCAGTGAGTCATGTGGCATAAACCTGCCTAGGAGAAAAGCCATGAATCACAATGAGGCTTTTAGAAATGTGGTCTTTCCTACAAGAGCACTATGGAAGAGTTGCTTTTTTTCGTATTCTTTTTTTTTTTTTCCTTCTTTTTACCACTTTGGGAGAAACATTTGTTGCACCCTGTGGATCTAGAACAGGAGAATTGGGTTCAATAATAGTAAATCTTAAATTTATTCTTATCTTGGGTACCTTTCTGATTCTGGCTGATAGCAGATTGGAATCAAGGGAATAACTTGAGAACAGCAGTTCTCAGGATATTTTAAATTAAAGTTGTTTGGGGATTTAACAGTCCTCAGCAGGCTCCTCTAGATAAGTCAGTTTATGGATTGGGAATAGAGATTTTTATTCTTATTTTTAATTTGATTTCTGACCTTTCTGCTCTCCTCTCCCCACTCTCTCTCTTTCTCCCTCTAAATATATCAATTTTAAAGCAGCTTCTCAAGAGTTAAAGCAAATAATAGGACAAGGGGTTTGAAATAAATAGCTTGGCTTATGGGGGGGGGTTGCCCCAAATTGAGATTCAATTTAGCCTCTCCTACTCTCCTAATAACTCACTTGCTACCATATCCGTCTCATACTGTTCCACCTCACCCCTCCCTCCACAAGTACGGTTAAATAATTCTTCCCTTTCTACTGACCATTTCTCATTTCCTATCACCCACACTTCATCCTGCCCCATCTTTACTATTTTCATCATATGTCTGTACCACTTGAGTCCATTGCCCCTCTACCTGCTACTTTATTTCTCTAACTTTTACCTGTAAAACTATCATCTATTGACAGGTGAGACCCAAATCTCAATACCTCCTGTGTTCTAGACCTATATCTCCTGCTAGCTCATGAGCGGTACTTCAGAAGCCATAAGGCACCATCTTGAACTCACTGACATTCTCCATCAACCAGGTCTGTTTCCTCATCTGAAAACTAGATCATTTGTTTTTCAAATGATCTCTACTGGGTGTACCTATCCGAGGGTTTGGAATCTCTTTCAATGTCCCCTACTTCGTTCTCTGCATTGAATTATTGATTTACTCAGAAAACATTTAATGGCTACCAACTGTGGTGCTCGGTTCTGTAGATACAAAGATGACTAAAATGGTTGTTTTATGAGGGGTTAACCATCAGAATGTGTTTGGTGTGTGTTTTGAAGGTTGTGTATCATTATAAAGAATGTATTGTTGCTCTGTGGGGGTTTGTTTAAAAGGTATTGTTATAGATTCTCTATTTCTCTTGTCTATTACTCAGCCCTATGTCTTTCAGGTCTCTTCACGTTGGTGTGTACGATATACTAATAGCTATGGTAATCCATGCATTCTAACAGAATCTAGTAGCTGTGTTCCATTTCATATGATGCATCCTTTTTTTTTTTTTTTTTTTTTTGAGACTACTCTCCAATCCCACTTATCAGCAATAATATTGAAGTAAATGTGTGCCATGCTGGTCCCATTTGCAATTTTTCTGAGAAATATGCCTAGGGCCATATTTCTGGCTCACAGTGTACAATTGCACTTGTACCCACAAGTTCTGTATCCACTAAGAGAGGATGAGGACCCTGTTTTTCCATCATATCCTTCTGCAAATGACATTATCCAATCTTCTAATTTTTGCCATTATGATCAATTTCAAGTGGTAGCTTGTTGTTTAAATTTTCTTTTTTTCTAGTTACAAAAGAGTTTGAATATTTACTTCACATACTGCCATCTTGGTTTCTCCTTTTGTGAATACCTTGTTCACATACTTTGTCCATTTTCTACTGAGTTCTCTGTATTTTTCTTATTAACTTGTGGAACATTCTAGTAAATTCTAGGTACATGTGCCTCCATGGCGTTATGTTTTGCAAATACCTTTTCTCAATCAGTTATCTGTCTGTTCATTTTTTTCTGCTGGTCCTTGCTAAATTGAAATCCTTCATCATAATTTCCTAATCCATCACTTTTTTAACCTTATGATCTGTGCTTTTTTTTTTTTTTTCAGTTATGCTTTAAAGAGTGTTCTTCTTCACCCTAGATCATAAGGATATTCTCTCAACTTTTCTTCTAGGGTTATAATTTACTATTCACATTAACATGTCAATTCGTTTAGAGTTCACTAAACTCTGTTTATCTTAAATTGACATAGCAAACTGGTTTTCCCTTTTCTATCTACTGAGGAGTATGTCTCTTGTTTATTACATAGACGAAGAAACTGAATCTTGGCCATTTAAATAATTTGTCTTATGAAATAAACAATTGAGTCAGGTTGTGATTCTCACATAGGTTTCTTAACCTCAGAGTTTGTAAATGCCCTTTCTCCTGTCCTTTCTATGGAAGTCCCCTTCTACATTACAATTTCCTTGAAGGCAGAGACTGTGAATTGTCATGTGTTTATGCCCAGTATTCTGGAGAACAACTGGCACATGGAATGGCCCAGTAAGTATTTGCTGGAGTTGAGGTATTTCATTCTATCACTCTCTGTCCTTTTACCCTCTGTAGATTATCATAAAAGTTGTAAAATTGGCTCTTCGTCCATTCTACTGACAAACTCTTTCCCTGTAGTGCTGTCTTTTGATTAGATTGGCCTCAGCCTGAGAAGGTTGGACACACTCCAGGGCTTGCTGGTGGAGATTTGACACCGCCATTTGACTTGAAGATAGGTACTTTGGTGGCATAAGTGGACTAAGTCCAGCAACTAATGGGGACATCAATGATGGCTTCAAATCTGGGACACATTAAGGTAATTGTGTAGATATCACGGCTCTGGAGACATGAATTTTCATCTTTATCTTGATACTACATCGTTGCCATGTCCTGAATGACAAGCTTCCCAATGATGCACTCACAAGCTAAATGAGAACTGCTGTCTCCTTATCCAACTGTTCATTGTTGGAGTGGGTAGTATGGAGGAAATTCAGTTCCAGTCTTTGGTTTTCTGCCACGGATGGCAGTATTTGGATGCCTGTGTGATTTTTCCAGGTGTTGGCCATGTCTGACCGAACTTTCTGCCAGCTCATAATGATGTGGCTCTGCTAGGAATATATCAGCCCATCTCCGAGCCCGTTTGCTCGTGTAGTTCAGCACAACCATCAGAGTTTGTCTGGAGGATTGCCTTAGAGGTATTAGTGAGGGCTGACTATCTAATGGGGAAAAGAAAAAGTGGGAGAACAGTATTTAATTTTTATGATGATATTTTGAGCTTTGGGTGTAATATTAGTTTGGGGTAGTGCAGGAAAACAAACAAGCAAAGAAACAGAAAACATCACATTAAGTCTTCAGTATACCATGCTAACCTTATGAGATGGGACCCAAGTCTGCACCAATACTGATTTAGCTTTAGAAGTCAGAGGATAACCAGGAACTAGGGTCCAGTGGAATATGACAGACTGAGGGAGTCTGGGACTTTGCTTTCGGAGGAACCAAAGAACCAAAAGGAAGATCATTTATTCATTTTTTCATGTATGGAAGCAGTACACACTTGCTTATGAACACTGACCATGGATTGGGTGCTAGGGATAGAGAAATGTATCAGACCCAGCCTGTACCAGCAAGGCACGCAAACAGCTTACACAGGGTTACGAAATCCATTATTATGGGTAACAACATCTTGCAGATGTAGTAACTAAAAGTTAGGGGAGTTAAGTAACTCATGAAAATATACTCAGCTAGTAACTATCAAATCTAGACATTAGGTTCGGGTGTTCTAATTCTAAGTCATGTGCTATTTGCACAATGATACAGCTACCCAGGTATCAGTGACTTAACCATAAATAAACTGAAGGAATAGGTAAGGAACTTCATGCACTGGGAATGCGCTTCAGGGGAGGATCCCGAATCACTGAGAAACCAGAGGATAGAGAATTTTGTTTTATGGGAAACAGAGCAGTAGATACCAGGGGCAGATGGAACCCATAGCAAAAATTCTGTACGCCAAGCCAGGGGACATCTTTCATCGCTCTTTTAATATAACCCCCTTCCTAGGGCCAGGGTGGGTTTTGGAGTTGGGGTTGGGGCTGGTGATGAGCCAGGGTATACAGAACTTAAGAATGCTTAGCTACTAAGTTTGGAAGGCTAGGTTTAGAAAGTATGGTGTGAGCTAGATCATTTTATCCTTTATCTAATTTGTTTTCAATAAATTCATTTTTAAATGACTTCCTCAAACTATTTGGATGCAGATTTTACAAAATAAGTACTGTTATTAAATCAGCATGCCCTATTTCTCTTTAAGAACTAAAAGCATCATCAAATCTCAGAGTTGAAAAGGATACTTTACTAACTAAACATTTGCAACCACAAGTTGAACGAAACATATTATCCTTCATGTAGACTAACTGTAATTACGCAAAATAAAAGTTTAGCTCACAATTGCCATTGGTTTGAAGTGGTTTTATTCTTCTGTGATTTTGTGGGATGTCTCTTGGAGACATCTTAATCTAGAAATATAGCTTAGTTTCGTGGTTAAGAGCACAAGTTATGCAGTTTACTACTTGGCTTTATCAATTAATAATGCCCTAGCATAAGCTTAACCTTTTTGTGATTCAGTTTCTTGAGGCATAGTGACAGTATCTATCTCACAGGGGTATGGTAATGATTAAACGTGTCCATACAAACAAAGCACTTAGAGTAGTGCCTGGCATACAGTGAGTCTCTCATTATTAATATTGATTCTTATTGCTACAGGCTGATCCAAATTCTTTGTGATGCTTTCTCCAGTTGCAAAAAAAAAAAAAAAAAGGCAAATTTCGATGCAAATTTTTCTAACTTTCTAGTTATTTAGTTACCTATTGCCTTGTGCCAGAAGTCAAGGAACATTTCCTTTTCCATACCCCAGTGGACTCAGTAATACAAGTGGGCATATCATTATCTCTTTTCTATGGAAAGCTTAGGAGTCTTGGCATCTATGGTGGGGCTATGTTATTCATCTTTGCCAACTAATTCCACATCAAGTAGAAAATACCCAGCATCTGTGGAGCTGGCTTGGAGTCAAGTGTCTACCCTTGTTGAATTCTGCCCTGATGATTGCTGGTCCCTATTATCAGAGGTGAGAGAGGAAGGATCTCCCCATCTCTTCTGCCCTACTGCCATGCTGAGATCAATCCTCCCGGAAGCTACATCAAAGATTGCACATTGAAGAGGAGCATTCATTTCCAGGTGTCTGGGGCTCTTTTTGGTCAGTAATATCGGCAAATACATTACCTGCTCTGATGGTTGTTAGGCTGGTCTTCATGGGATGAGGTTGCTGGGCTGTATGGTGGCAAGATGAAGTGCCCTGCAGCTCTGCCGTGCATGATATAAGTAGCCTTTTTACATCCCGAAGGGTGAAAGGATAGATCCTCCATGTACATAACATACATCAATATAAACCAAACACTGTAAGAGGCATCAGTGAGTCACTTTGTTCCTTTGACCTATAGCAAGTAAATTACTCATTTTGCTATCGATTTTGCTCTCTGTAGACATGCATTATTTCCAGTTTCTCAGCTTATGCAGGTTTCCGGTTGAGCCCAAGAAGACATAGCAAGGGGCTGTATACCTCCATTGACTTGGGGAAACCCCAGTGAACAGAGTAATTCAGGTATGGGGCACCACAGATAATATTGGGTATTGCTCTTTAGATTTTGAGAAAGGTCTATTCTTTCTCACTGTTTTAAGTATTATAGAATCATCTTATGACTTTATTCTCCTTGGATAACCATTTTTGAAATTTCTCCATATAACAGCTTTTGTGAATCTTCTTTGATTACTCCTAATAATACCGTTTTCTGTCTTTTACTTTACATAATGTCTACATATTGAGAAATATTGCAGTTGTTTACTAATTCATTCATTTAATAAATATTTACTGAATGCATACTCTGAGTCAGGCACCACTGTTGAAACTAAGGGTAGAGAAATAAAATCTCGTGGAGTGCCCCAAACAACATTTGGATATTAATAGACTATCAATAACTACTTGTTGGTTGAATTAATCTATGTAAGAGAAGAATCTATGTTTCTTCTTCATATGCTATTGCTGTTCTTTTTTTCCCTTTAGTAAGATGAACTGATTAATAGTTTTAACCTGAGAAGTAACAAAAGTGAGAAGTCCTAGCTAATTCCATCATATATCCATCCTTGGTTTCCCCTCTTCCTGTACTCACTCCAGCTCCAGTTTCCCCACGTACGTTTCCATATATCTGGCTACAAGTTATACTCCTAATGAATTGGTGGAATCACAGTCGTTCTTGTGTACCAAATTACTGGCTAATGTTTTCTCCTTTTGCGCAATAAGTTTTCTTTCGAAAGACAAAGAAAGAGAATCAAGGAGTTAATGTTACTCTCCAGATGCTCCAAGATTTGATCACAAAGTACTTAGCATCGTTTGGTCTTCTATACAAATTGCTCAGTGTATTCCCACACTAGTCAAGTTCCTCTTGTTCTTCCCCAGTAAGATCTAATTTAATGTAAAAAGTAACCAAAGGCAAAATTTACCAAATCTTTCAGTTTAACTTTCTCTTGAAAGACCAAGGATTTAACATCCTGTGGTTGATTTCTTTTCCTGACTCTAGGAACATCAAATTATTTAGGAAGGAATTCTTAAGTCAGACCTTGTGAGCTTATGGTGGTCTTGAGGTTATGACTTTCATTTGAACTTACCAAGAGTATCCTGTCATATTTTTAACCTTTGAATCTAAACAAGAAGTTAATTTGGGCATGGGGGTAAAGACAAGTTTATATGTTTCTTTAAA